>NW_027364629.1:0-199490 GCF_046119375.1 Phyllobates terribilis | reverse complement strand
TTGCACCTTGCAATGTGGAGATATTACTGTTTGTGCATTTACAATATTCATTGATTTTTGCCATTGAAAAACGTCCAGAAATGTTTGAAGCTACTGACTGAATGAAAGGAGCTGGCATCTCACTCTCTTTGAATCTTCTTTATCATGCTAGGATTAGCAGGGAAAAAGCAAAAAATTTCAGAATTGCACCTTGCAATGTGGAGATATTACTGTTTGTGCATTTACAATATTCATTGATTTTTGCCATTGAAAAACGTCCAGAAATGTTTGAAGCTACTGACTGAATGAAAGGAGCTGGCATCTCACTCTCTTTGAATCTTCTTTATCATGCTAGGATTATCAGGAAAAAAGCAAAAAATTTCAGAATTGCACCTTGCAATGTGGAGATATTACTGTTTGTGCATTTACAATATTCATTGATTTTTGCCATTGAAAAACCCAGAAATGTTTGAAGCTACTGACTGAATGAAAGGAGCTGGCATCTCACTCTCTTTGAATCTTCTTTATCATGCTAGGATTAGCAGGAAAAAGCAAAAAATTTCAGAATTGCACCTTGCAATGTGGAGATATTACTGTTTGTGCATTTACAATATTCATTGATTTTTGCCATTGAAAAACGTCCAGAAATGTTTGAAGCTACTGACTGAATGAAAGGAGGTGGCATCTCACTCTCTTTGAATCTTCTTTATCATGCTAGGATTAGCAGGAAAAAGCAAAAAATTTCAGAATTGCACCTTGCAATGTGGAGATATTACTGTTTGTGCATTTACAATATTCATTGATTTTTGCCATTGAAAAACGTCCAGAAATGTTTGAAGCTACTGACTGAATGAAAGGAGCTGGCATCTCACTCTCTTTTAATCTTCTTTATCATGCTAGGATTAGCAGGAAAAAGCAAAAAATTTCAGAATTGCACCTTGCAATGTGGAGATATTACTGTTTGTGCATTTACAATATTCATTGATTTTTGCCATTGAAAAACATCATGTTATTCATATACCAGAAATGTTTGAAGCTACTGACTGAATGAAAGGAGCTGGCATCTCACTCTCTTTGAATCTTCTTTATCATGCTAGGATTAGCAGGAAAAAGCAAAAAATTTCAGAATTGCACCTTGCAATGTGGAGATATTACTGTTTGTGCATTTACAATATTCATTGATTTTTGCCATTGAAAAACATGTTATTATATCAGAAATGTTTGAAGCTACTGACTGAATGAAAGGAGCTGGCATCTCACTCTCTTTGAATCTTCTTTATCATGCTAGGATTAGCAGGAAAAAGCAAAAAATTTCAGAATTGCACCTTGCAATGTGGAGATATTACTGTTTGTGCATTTACAATATTCATTGATTTTTGCCATTGAAAAACATCCAGAAATGTTTGAAGCTACTGACTGAATGAAAGGAGCTGGCATCTCACTCTCTTTGAATCTTCTTTATCATGCTAGGATTAGCAGGAAAAAGCAAAAAATTTCAGAATTGCACCTTGCAATGTGGAGATATTACTGTTTGTGCATTTACAATATTCATTGATTTTTGCCATTGAAAAACATCATGTTATTCATATACCAGAAATGTTTGAAGCTACTGACTGAATGAAAGGAGCTGGCATCTCACTCTCTTTGAATCTTCTTTATCATGCTAGGATTAGCAGGAAAAAGCAAAAAATTTCAGAATTGCACCTTGCAATGTGGAGATATTACTGTTTGTGCATTTACAATATTCATTGATTTTTGCCATTGAAAAACGTCCAGAAATGTTTGAAGCTACTGACTGAATGAAAGGAGCTGGCATCTCACTCTCTTTGAATCTTCTTTATCATGCTAGGATTAGCAGGAAAAAGCAAAAAATTTCAGAATTGCACCTTGCAATGTGGAGATATTACTGTTTGTGCATTTACAATATTCATTGATTTTTGCCATTGAAAAACATCCAGAAATGTTTGAAGCTACTGACTGAATGAAAGGAGCTGGCATCTCACTCTCTTTGAATCTTCTTTATCATGCTAGGATTAGCAGGAAAAAGCAAAAAATTTCAGAATTGCACCTTGCAATGTGGAGATATTACTGTTTGTGCATTTACAATATTCATTGATTTTTGCCATTGAAAAACATCATGTTATTCATATACCAGAAATGTTTGAAGCTACTGACTGAATGAAAGGAGCTGGCATCTCACTCTCTTTGAATCTTCTTTATCATGCTAGGATTAGCAGGAAAAAGCAAAAAATTTCAGAATTGCACCTTGCAATGTGGAGATATTACTGTTTGTGCATTTACAATATTCATTGATTTTTGCCATTGAAAAACGTCCAGAAATGTTTGAAGCTACTGACTGAATGAAAGGAGCTGGCATCTCACTCTCTTTGAATCTTCTTTATCATGCTAGGATTAGCAGGAAAAAGCAAAAAATTTCAGAATTGCACCTTGCAATGTGGAGATATTACTGTTTGTGCATTTACAATATTCATTGATTTTTGCCATTGAAAAACATCACATATACCAGAAATGTTTGAAGCTACTGACTGAATGAAAGGAGCTGGCATCTCACTCTCTTTGAATCTTCTTTATCATGCTAGGATTAGCAGGAAAAAGCAAAAAATTTCAGAATTGCACCTTGCAATGTGGAGATATTACTGTTTGTGCATTTACAATATTCATTGATTTTTGCCATTGAAAAACATCATGTTATTCATATACCAGAAATGTTTGAAGCTACTGACTGAATGAAAGGAGCTGGCATCTCACTCTCTTTGAATCTTCTTTATCATGCTAGGATTAGCAGGAAAAAGCAAAAAATTTCAGAATTGCACCTTGCAATGTGGAGATATTACTGTTTGTGCATTTACAATATTCATTGATTTTTGCCATTGAAAAACTCTGTTATTCATATACCAGAAATGTTTGAAGCTACTGACTGAATGAAAGGAGCTGGCATCTCACTCTCTTTGAATCTTCTTTATCATGCTAGGATTAGCAGGAAAAAGCAAAAAATTTCAGAATTGCACCTTGCAATGTGGAGATATTACTGTTTGTGCATTTACAATATTCATTGATTTTTGCCATTGAAAAACATCATGTTATTCATATACCAGAAATGTTTGAAGCTACTGACTGAATGAAAGGAGCTGGCATCTCACTCTCTTTGAATCTTCTTTATCATGCTAGGATTAGCAGGAAAAAGCAAAAAATTTCAGAATTGCACCTTGCAATGTGGAGATATTACTGTTTGTGCATTTACAATATTCATTGATTTTTGCCATTGAAAAACGTCCAGAAATGTTTGAAGCTACTGACTGAATGAAAGGAGCTGGCATCTCACTCTCTTTGAATCTTCTTTATCATGCTAGGATTAGCAGGAAAAAGCAAAAAATTTCAGAATTGCACCTTGCAATGTGGAGATATTACTGTTTGTGCATTTACAATATTCATTGATTTTTGCCATTGAAAAACATCCAGAAATGTTTGAAGCTACTGACTGAATGAAAGGAGCTGGCATCTCACTCTCTTTGAATCTTCTTTATCATGCTAGGATTAGCAGGAAAAAGCAAAAAATTTCAGAATTGCACCTTGCAATGTGGAGATATTACTGTTTGTGCATTTACAATATTCATTGATTTTTGCCATTGAAAAACATCCAGAAATGTTTGAAGCTACTGACTGAATGAAAGGAGCTGGCATCTCACTCTCTTTGAATCTTCTTTATCATGCTAGGATTAGCAGGAAAAAGCAAAAAATTTCAGAATTGCACCTTGCAATGTGGAGATATTACTGTTTGTGCATTTACAATATTCATTGATTTTTGCCATTGAAAAACATCATGTTATTCATATACCAGAAATGTTTGAAGCTACTGACTGAATGAAAGGAGCTGGCGTCTCACTCTCTTTGAATCTTCTTTATCATGCTAGGATTAGCAGGAAAAAGCAAAAAATTTCAGAATTGCACCTTGCAATGTGGAGATATTACTGTTTGTGCATTTACAATATTCATTGATTTTTGCCATTGAAAAACGTCCAGAAATGTTTGAAGCTACTGACTGAATGAAAGGAGCTGACATCTCACTCTCTTTGAATCTTCTTTATCATGCTAGGATTAGCAGGAAAAAGCAAAAAATTTCAGAATTGCACCTTGCAATGTGGAGATATTACTGTTTGTGCATTTACAATATTCATTGATTTTTGCCATTGAAAAACATCCAGAAATGTTTGAAGCTACTGACTGAATGAAAGGAGCTGGCATCTCACTCTCTTTGAATCTTCTTTATCATGCTAGGATTAGCAGGAAAAAGCAAAAAATTTCAGAATTGCACCTTGCAATGTGGAGATATTACTGTTTGTGCATTTACAATATTCATTGATTTTTGCCATTGAAAAACATCATGTTATTCATATACCAGAAATGTTTGAAGCTACTGACTGAATGAAAGGAGCTGGCATCTCACTCTCTTTGAATCTTCTTTATCATGCTAGGATTAGCAGGAAAAAGCAAAAAATTTCAGAATTGCACCTTGCAATGTGGAGATATTACTGTTTGTGCATTTACAATATTCATTGATTTTTGCCATTGAAAAACGTCCAGAAATGTTTGAAGCTACTGACTGAATGAAAGGAGCTGACATCTCACTCTCTTTGAATCTTCTTTATCATGCTAGGATTAGCAGGAAAAAGCAAAAAATTTCAGAATTGCACCTTGCAATGTGGAGATATTACTGTTTGTGCATTTACAATATTCATTGATTTTTGCCATTGAAAAACATCATGTTATTCATATACCAGAAATGTTTGAAGCTACTGACTGAATGAAAGGAGCTGGCATCTCACTCTCTTTGAATCTTCTTTATCATGCTAGGATTAGCAGGAAAAAGCAAAAAATTTCAGAATTGCACCTTGCAATGTGGAGATATTACTGTTTGTGCATTTACAATATTCATTGATTTTTGCCATTGAAAAACGTCCAGAAATGTTTGAAGCTACTGACTGAATGAAAGGAGCTGGCATCTCACTCTCTTTGAATCTTCTTTATCATGCTAGGATTAGCAGGAAAAAGCAAAAAATTTCAGAATTGCACCTTGCAATGTGGAGATATTACTGTTTGTGCATTTACAATATTCATTGATTTTTGCCATTGAAAAACATCCAGAAATGTTTGAAGCTACTGACTGAATGAAAGGAGCTGGCATCTCACTCTCTTTGAATCTTCTTTATCATGCTAGGATTAGCAGGAAAAAGCAAAAAATTTCAGAATTGCACCTTGCAATGTGGAGATATTACTGTTTGTGCATTTACAATATTCATTGATTTTTGCCATTGAAAAACATCATGTTATTCATATACCAGAAATGTTTGAAGCTACTGACTGAATGAAAGGAGCTGGCATCTCACTCTCTTTGAATCTTCTTTATCATGCTAGGATTAGCAGGAAAAAGCAAAAAATTTCAGAATTGCACCTTGCAATGTGGAGATATTACTGTTTGTGCATTTACAATATTCATTGATTTTTGCCATTGAAAAACGTCCAGAAATGTTTGAAGCTACTGACTGAATGAAAGGAGCTGGCATCTCACTCTCTTTGAATCTTCTTTATCATGCTAGGATTAGCAGGAAAAAGCAAAAAATTTCAGAATTGCACCTTGCAATGTGGAGATATTACTGTTTGTGCATTTACAATATTCATTGATTTTTGCCATTGAAAAACGTCCAGAAATGTTTGAAGCTACTGACTGAATGAAAGGAGCTGGCATCTCACTCTCTTTGAATCTTCTTTATCATGCTAGGATTAGCAGGAAAAAGCAAAAAATTTCAGAATTGCACCTTGCAATGTGGAGATATTACTGTTTGTGCATTTACAATATTCATTGATTTTTGCCATTGAAAAACGTATTCATATCCAGAAATGTTTGAAGCTACTGACTGAATGAAAGGAGCTGGCATCTCACTCTCTTTGAATCTTCTTTATCATGCTAGGATTAGCAGGAAAAAGCAAAAAATTTCAGAATTGCACCTTGCAATGTGGAGATATTACTGTTTGTGCATTTACAATATTCATTGATTTTTGCCATTGAAAAACATCATGTTATTCATATACCAGAAATGTTTGAAGCTACTGACTGAATGAAAGGAGCTGGCATCTCACTCTCTTTGAATCTTCTTTATCATGCTAGGATTAGCAGGAAAAAGCAAAAAATTTCAGAATTGCACCTTGCAATGTGGAGATATTACTGTTTGTGCATTTACAATATTCATTGATTTTTGCCATTGAAAAACATCCAGAAATGTTTGAAGCTACTGACTGAATGAAAGGAGCTGGCATCTCACTCTCTTTGAATCTTCTTTATCATGCTAGGATTAGCAGGAAAAAGCAAAAATTTTCAGAATTGCACCTTGCAATGTGGAGATATTACTGTTTGTGCATTTACAATATTCATTGATTTTTGCCATTGAAAAACATCCAGAAATGTTTGAAGCTACTGACTGAATGAAAGGAGCTGGCATCTCACTCTCTTTGAATCTTCTTTATCATGCTAGGATTAGCAGGAAAAAGCAAAAAATTTCAGAATTGCACCTTGCAATGTGGAGATATTACTGTTTGTGCATTTACAATATTCATTGATTTTTGCCATTGAAAAACATCATGTTATTCATATACCAGAAATGTTTGAAGCTACTGACTGAATGAAAGGAGCTGGCGTCTCACTCTCTTTGAATCTTCTTTATCATGCTAGGATTAGCAGGAAAAAGCAAAAAATTTCAGAATTGCACCTTGCAATGTGAAGATATTACTGTTTGTGCATTTACAATATTCATTGATTTTTGCCATTGAAAAACGTCCAGAAATGTTTGAAGCTACTGACTGAATGAAAGGAGCTGACATCTCACTCTCTTTGAATCTTCTTTATCATGCTAGGATTAGCAGGAAAAAGCAAAAAATTTCAGAATTGCACCTTGCAATGTGGAGATATTACTGTTTGTGCATTTACAATATTCATTGATTTTTGCCATTGAAAAACATCCAGAAATGTTTGAAGCTACTGACTGAATGAAAGGAGCTGGCATCTCACTCTCTTTGAATCTTCTTTATCATGCTAGGATTAGCAGGAAAAAGCAAAAAATTTCAGAATTGCACCTTGCAATGTGGAGATATTACTGTTTGTGCATTTACAATATTCATTGATTTTTGCCATTGAAAAACATCATGTTATTCATATACCAGAAATGTTTGAAGCTACTGACTGAATGAAAGGAGCTGGCATCTCACTCTCTTTGAATCTTCTTTATCATGCTAGGATTAGCAGGAAAAAGCAAAAAATTTCAGAATTGCACCTTGCAATGTGGAGATATTACTGTTTGTGCATTTACAATATTCATTGATTTTTGCCATTGAAAAACGTCCAGAAATGTTTGAAGCTACTGACTGAATGAAAGGAGCTGACATCTCACTCTCTTTGAATCTTCTTTATCATGCTAGGATTAGCAGGAAAAAGCAAAAAATTTCAGAATTGCACCTTGCAATGTGGAGATATTACTGTTTGTGCATTTACAATATTCATTGATTTTTGCCATTGAAAAACATCATGTTATTCATATACCAGAAATGTTTGAAGCTACTGACTGAATGAAAGGAGCTGGCATCTCACTCTCTTTGAATCTTCTTTATCATGCTAGGATTAGCAGGAAAAAGCAAAAAATTTCAGAATTGCACCTTGCAATGTGGAGATATTACTGTTTGTGCATTTACAATATTCATTGATTTTTGCCATTGAAAAACGTCCAGAAATGTTTGAAGCTACTGACTGAATGAAAGGAGCTGGCATCTCACTCTCTTTGAATCTTCTTTATCATGCTAGGATTAGCAGGAAAAAGCAAAAAATTTCAGAATTGCACCTTGCAATGTGGAGATATTACTGTTTGTGCATTTACAATATTCATTGATTTTTGCCATTGAAAAACATCCAGAAATGTTTGAAGCTACTGACTGAATGAAAGGAGCTGGCATCTCACTCTCTTTGAATCTTCTTTATCATGCTAGGATTAGCAGGAAAAAGCAAAAAATTTCAGAATTGCACCTTGCAATGTGGAGATATTACTGTTTGTGCATTTACAATATTCATTGATTTTTGCCATTGAAAAACATCATGTTATTCATATACCAGAAATGTTTGAAGCTACTGACTGAATGAAAGGAGCTGGCATCTCACTCTCTTTGAATCTTCTTTATCATGCTAGGATTAGCAGGAAAAAGCAAAAAATTTCAGAATTGCACCTTGCAATGTGGAGATATTACTGTTTGTGCATTTACAATATTCATTGATTTTTGCCATTGAAAAACGTCCAGAAATGTTTGAAGCTACTGACTGAATGAAAGGAGCTGGCATCTCACTCTCTTTGAATCTTCTTTATCATGCTAGGATTAGCAGGAAAAAGCAAAAAATTTCAGAATTGCACCTTGCAATGTGGAGATATTACTGTTTGTGCATTTACAATATTCATTGATTTTTGCCATTGAAAAACGTCCAGAAATGTTTGAAGCTACTGACTGAATGAAAGGAGCTGGCATCTCACTCTCTTTGAATCTTCTTTATCATGCTAGGATTAGCAGGAAAAAGCAAAAAATTTCAGAATTGCACCTTGCAATGTGGAGATATTACTGTTTGTGCATTTACAATATTCATTGATTTTTGCCATTGAAAAACGTCCAGAAATGTTTGAAGCTACTGACTGAATGAAAGGAGCTGGCATCTCACTCTCTTTGAATCTTCTTTATCATGCTAGGATTAGCAGGAAAAAGCAAAAAATTTCAGAATTGCACCTTGCAATGTGGAGATATTACTGTTTGTGCATTTACAATATTCATTGATTTTTGCCATTGAAAAACATCATGTTATTCATATACCAGAAATGTTTGAAGCTACTGACTGAATGAAAGGAGCTGGCATCTCACTCTCTTTGAATCTTCTTTATCATGCTAGGATTAGCAGGAAAAAGCAAAAAATTTCAGAATTGCACCTTGCAATGTGGAGATATTACTGTTTGTGCATTTACAATATTCATTGATTTTTGCCATTGAAAAACATCCAGAAATGTTTGAAGCTACTGACTGAATGAAAGGAGCTGGCATCTCACTCTCTTTGAATCTTCTTTATCATGCTAGGATTAGCAGGAAAAAGCAAAAATTTTCAGAATTGCACCTTGCAATGTGGAGATATTACTGTTTGTGCATTTACAATATTCATTGATTTTTGCCATTGAAAAACATCCAGAAATGTTTGAAGCTACTGACTGAATGAAAGGAGCTGGCATCTCACTCTCTTTGAATCTTCTTTATCATGCTAGGATTAGCAGGAAAAAGCAAAAAATTTCAGAATTGCACCTTGCAATGTGGAGATATTACTGTTTGTGCATTTACAATATTCATTGATTTTTGCCATTGAAAAACATCATGTTATTCATATACCAGAAATGTTTGAAGCTACTGACTGAATGAAAGGAGCTGGCGTCTCACTCTCTTTGAATCTTCTTTATCATGCTAGGATTAGCAGGAAAAAGCAAAAAATTTCAGAATTGCACCTTGCAATGTGAAGATATTACTGTTTGTGCATTTACAATATTCATTGATTTTTGCCATTGAAAAACGTCCAGAAATGTTTGAAGCTACTGACTGAATGAAAGGAGCTGACATCTCACTCTCTTTGAATCTTCTTTATCATGCTAGGATTAGCAGGAAAAAGCAAAAAATTTCAGAATTGCACCTTGCAATGTGGAGATATTACTGTTTGTGCATTTACAATATTCATTGATTTTTGCCATTGAAAAACATCCAGAAATGTTTGAAGCTACTGACTGAATGAAAGGAGCTGGCATCTCACTCTCTTTGAATCTTCTTTATCATGCTAGGATTAGCAGGAAAAAGCAAAAAATTTCAGAATTGCACCTTGCAATGTGGAGATATTACTGTTTGTGCATTTACAATATTCATTGATTTTTGCCATTGAAAAACATCATGTTATTCATATACCAGAAATGTTTGAAGCTACTGACTGAATGAAAGGAGCTGGCATCTCACTCTCTTTGAATATTCTTTATCATGCTAGGATTAGCAGGAAAAAGCAAAAAATTTCAGAATTGCACCTTGCAATGTGGAGATATTACTGTTTGTGCATTTACAATATTCATTGATTTTTGCCATTGAAAAACGTCCAGAAATGTTTGAAGCTACTGACTGAATGAAAGGAGCTGACATCTCACTCTCTTTGAATCTTCTTTATCATGCTAGGATTAGCAGGAAAAAGCAAAAAATTTCAGAATTGCACCTTGCAATGTGGAGATATTACTGTTTGTGCATTTACAATATTCATTGATTTTTGCCATTGAAAAACATCATGTTATTCATATACCAGAAATGTTTGAAGCTACTGACTGAATGAAAGGAGCTGGCATCTCACTCTCTTTGAATCTTCTTTATCATGCTAGGATTAGCAGGAAAAAGCAAAAAATTTCAGAATTGCACCTTGCAATGTGGAGATATTACTGTTTGTGCATTTACAATATTCATTGATTTTTGCCATTGAAAAACGTCCAGAAATGTTTGAAGCTACTGACTGAATGAAAGGAGCTGGCATCTCACTCTCTTTGAATCTTCTTTATCATGCTAGGATTAGCAGGAAAAAGCAAAAAATTTCAGAATTGCACCTTGCAATGTGGAGATATTACTGTTTGTGCATTTACAATATTCATTGATTTTTGCCATTGAAAAACATCCAGAAATGTTTGAAGCTACTGACTGAATGAAAGGAGCTGGCATCTCACTCTCTTTGAATCTTCTTTATCATGCTAGGATTAGCAGGAAAAAGCAAAAAATTTCAGAATTGCACCTTGCAATGTGGAGATATTACTGTTTGTGCATTTACAATATTCATTGATTTTTGCCATTGAAAAACATCATGTTATTCATATACCAGAAATGTTTGAAGCTACTGACTGAATGAAAGGAGCTGGCATCTCACTCTCTTTGAATCTTCTTTATCATGCTAGGATTAGCAGGAAAAAGCAAAAAATTTCAGAATTGCACCTTGCAATGTGGAGATATTACTGTTTGTGCATTTACAATATTCATTGATTTTTGCCATTGAAAAACGTCCAGAAATGTTTGAAGCTACTGACTGAATGAAAGGAGCTGGCATCTCACTCTCTTTGAATCTTCTTTATCATGCTAGGATTAGCAGGAAAAAGCAAAAAATTTCAGAATTGCACCTTGCAATGTGGAGATATTACTGTTTGTGCATTTACAATATTCATTGATTTTTGCCATTGAAAAACGTCCAGAAATGTTTGAAGCTACTGACTGAATGAAAGGAGCTGGCATCTCACTCTCTTTGAATCTTCTTTATCATGCTAGGATTAGCAGGAAAAAGCAAAAAATTTCAGAATTGCACCTTGCAATGTGGAGATATTACTGTTTGTGCATTTACAATATTCATTGATTTTTGCCATTGAAAAACGTCCAGAAATGTTTGAAGCTACTGACTGAATGAAAGGAGCTGGCATCTCACTCTCTTTGAATCTTCTTTATCATGCTAGGATTAGCAGGAAAAAGCAAAAAATTTCAGAATTGCACCTTGCAATGTGGAGATATTACTGTTTGTGCATTTACAATATTCATTGATTTTTGCCATTGAAAAACATCATGTTATTCATATACCAGAAATGTTTGAAGCTACTGACTGAATGAAAGGAGCTGGCATCTCACTCTCTTTGAATCTTCTTTATCATGCTAGGATTAGCAGGAAAAAGCAAAAAATTTCAGAATTGCACCTTGCAATGTGGAGATATTACTGTTTGTGCATTTACAATATTCATTGATTTTTGCCATTGAAAAACATCCAGAAATGTTTGAAGCTACTGACTGAATGAAAGGAGCTGGCATCTCACTCTCTTTGAATCTTCTTTATCATGCTAGGATTAGCAGGAAAAAGCAAAAAATTTCAGAATTGCACCTTGCAATGTGGAGATATTACTGTTTGTGCATTTACAATATTCATTGATTTTTGCCATTGAAAAACATCCAGAAATGTTTGAAGCTACTGACTGAATGAAAGGAGCTGGCATCTCACTCTCTTTGAATCTTCTTTATCATGCTAGGATTAGCAGGAAAAAGCAAAAAATTTCAGAATTGCACCTTGCAATGTGGAGATATTACTGTTTGTGCATTTACAATATTCATTGATTTTTGCCATTGAAAAACATCATGTTATTCATATACCAGAAATGTTTGAAGCTACTGACTGAATGAAAGGAGCTGGCATCTCACTCTCTTTGAATCTTCTTTATCATGCTAGGATTAGCAGGAAAAAGCAAAAAATTTCAGAATTGCACCTTGCAATGTGGAGATATTACTGTTTGTGCATTTACAATATTCATTGATTTTTGCCATTGAAAAACGTCCAGAAATGTTTGAAGCTACTGACTGAATGAAAGGAGCTGGCATCTCACTCTCTTTGAATCTTCTTTATCATGCTAGGATTAGCAGGAAAAAGCAAAAAATTTCAGAATTGCACCTTGCAATGTGGAGATATTACTGTTTGTGCATTTACAATATTCATTGATTTTTGCCATTGAAAAACGTCCAGAAATGTTTGAAGCTACTGACTGAATGAAAGGAGCTGGCATCTCACTCTCTTTGAATCTTCTTTATCATGCTAGGATTAGCAGGAAAAAGCAAAAAATTTCAGAATTGCACCTTGCAATGTGGAGATATTACTGTTTGTGCATTTACAATATTCATTGATTTTTGCCATTGAAAAACGTCCAGAAATGTTTGAAGCTACTGACTGAATGAAAGGAGCTGGCATCTCACTCTCTTTGAATCTTCTTTATCATGCTAGGATTAGCAGGAAAAAGCAAAAAATTTCAGAATTGCACCTTGCAATGTGGAGATATTACTGTTTGTGCATTTACAATATTCATTGATTTTTGCCATTGAAAAACATCATGTTATTCATATACCAGAAATGTTTGAAGCTACTGACTGAATGAAAGGAGCTGGCACCTCACTCTCTTTGAATCTTCTTTATCATGCTAGGATTAGCAGGAAAAAGCAAAAAATTTCAGAATTGCACCTTGCAATGTGGAGATATTACTGTTTGTGCATTTACAATATTCATTGATTTTTGCCATTGAAAAACGTCCAGAAATGTTTGAAGCTACTGACTGAATGAAAGGAGCTGGCATCTCACTCTCTTTGAATCTTCTTTATCATGCTAGGATTAGCAGGAAAAAGCAAAAAATTTCAGAATTGCACCTTGCAATGTGGAGATATTACTGTTTGTGCATTTACAATATTCATTGATTTTTGCCATTGAAAAACGTCCAGAAATGTTTGAAGCTACTGACTGAATGAAAGGAGCTGGCATCTCACTCTCTTTGAATCTTCTTTATCATGCTAGGATTAGCAGGAAAAAGCAAAAAATTTCAGAATTGCACCTTGCAATGTGGAGATATTACTGTTTGTGCATTTACAATATTCATTGATTTTTGCCATTGAAAAACATCCAGAAATGTTTGAAGCTACTGACTGAATGAAAGGAGCTGGCATCTCACTCTCTTTGAATCTTCTTTATCATGCTAGGATTAGCAGGAAAAAGCAAAAAATTTCAGAATTGCACCTTGCAATGTGGAGATATTACTGTTTGTGCATTTACAATATTCATTGATTTTTGCCATTGAAAAACATCATGTTATTCATATACCAGAAATGTTTGAAGCTACTGACTGAATGAAAGGAGCTGGCATCTCACTCTCTTTGAATCTTCTTTATCATGCTAGGATTAGCAGGAAAAAGCAAAAAATTTCAGAATTGCACCTTGCAATGTGGAGATATTACTGTTTGTGCATTTACAATATTCATTGATTTTTGCCATTGAAAAACGTCCAGAAATGTTTGAAGCTACTGACTGAATGAAAGGAGCTGACATCTCAATCTCTTTGAATCTTCTTTATCATGATAGGATTAGCAGGAAAAAGCAAAAAATTTCAGAATTGCACCTTGCAATGTGGAGATATTACTGTTTGTGCATTTACAATATTCATTGATTTTTGCCATTGAAAAACATCCAGAAATGTTTGAAGCTACTGACTGAATGAAAGGAGCTGGCATCTCACTCTATTTGAATCTTCTTTATCATGCTAGGATTAGCAGGAAAAAGCAAAAAATTTCAGAATTGCACCTTGCAATGTGGAGATATTACTGTTTGTGCATTTACAATATTCATTGATTTTTGCCATTGAAAAACGTCCAGAAATGTTTGAAGCTACTGACTGAATGAAAGGAGCTGACATCTCACTCTCTTTGAATCTTCTTTATCATGCTAGGATTAGCAGGAAAAAGCAAAAAATTTCAGAATTGCACCTTGCAATGTGGAGATATTACTGTTTGTGCATTTACAATATTCATTGATTTTTGCCATTGAAAAACATCCAGAAATGTTTGAAGCTACTGACTGAATGAAAGGAGCTGGCATCTCACTCTCTTTGAATCTTCTTTATCATGCTAGGATTAGCAGGAAAAAGCAAAAAATTTCAGAATTGCACCTTGCAATGTGGAGATATTACTGTTTGTGCATTTACAATATTCATTGATTTTTGCCATTGAAAAACGTCCAGAATTGTTTGAAGCTACTGACTGAATGAAAGGAGCTGACATCTCACTCTCTTTGAATCTTCTTTATCATGCTAGGATTAGCAGGAAAAAGCAAAAAATTTCAGAATTGCACCTTGCAATGTGGAGATATTACTGTTTGTGCATTTACAATATTCATTGATTTTTGCCATTGAAAAACATCATGTTATTCATATACCAGAAATGTTTGAAGCTACTGACTGAATGAAAGGAGCTGGCATCTCACTCTCTTTGAATCTTCTTTATCATGCTAGGATTAGCAGGAAAAAGCAAAAAATTTCAGAATTGCACCTTGCAATGTGGAGATATTACTGTTTGTGCATTTACAATATTCATTGATTTTTGCCATTGAAAAACGTCCAGAAATGTTTGAAGCTACTGACTGAATGAAAGGAGCTGGCATCTCACTCTCTTTGAATCTTCTTTATCATGCTAGGATTAGCAGGAAAAAGCAAAAAATTTCAGAATTGCACCTTGCAATGTGGAGATATTACTGTTTGTGCATTTACAATATTCATTGATTTTTGCCATTGAAAAACGTCCAGAAATGTTTGAAGCTACTGACTGAATGAAAGGAGCTGACATCTCACTCTCTTTGAATCTTCTTTATCATGCTAGGATTAGCAGGAAAAAGCAAAAAATTTCAGAATTGCACCTTGCAATGTGGAGATATTACTGTTTGTGCATTTACAATATTCATTGATTTTTGCCATTGAAAAACATCCAGAAATGTTTGAAGCTACTGACTGAATGAAAGGAGCTGGCATCTCACTCTCTTTGAATCTTCTTTATCATGCTAGGATTAGCAGGAAAAAGCAAAAAATTTCAGAATTGCACCTTGCAGTGTGGAGATATTACTGTTTGTGCATTTACAATATTTATTGATTTTTGCCATTGAAAAACATCATGTTATTCATATACCAGAAATGTTTGAAGCTACTGACTGAATGAAAGGAGCTGGCATCTCACTCTCTTTGAATCTTCTTTATCATGCTAGGATTAGCAGGAAAAAGCAAAAAATTTCAGAATTGCACTTTGCAATGTGGAGATATTACTGTTTGTGCATTTACAATATTCATTGATTTTTGCCATTGAAAAACGTCCAGAAATGTTTGAAGCTACTGACTGAATGAAAGGAGCTGGCATCTCACTCTCTTTGAATCTTCTTTATCATGCTAGGATTAGCAGGAAAAAGCAAAAAATTTCAGAATTTCACCTTGCAATGTGGAGATATTACTGTTTGTGCATTTACAATACTCATTGATTTTTGCCATTGAAAAACGTCAAGAAATGTTTGAAGCTACTGACTGAATGAAAGGAGCTGGCATCTCACTCTCTTTGAATCTTCTTTATCATGCTAGGATTAGCAGGAAAAAGCAAAAAATTTCAGAATTGCACCTTGCAATGTGGAGATATTACTGTTTGTGCATTTACAATATTCATTGATTTTTGCCATTGAAAAACGTCCAGAAATGTTTGAAGCTACTGACTGAATGAAAGGAGCTGGCATCTCACTCTCTTTGAATCTTCTTTATCATGCTAGGATTAGCAGGAAAAAGCAAAAAATTTCAGAATTGCACCTTGCAATGTGGAGATATTACTGTTTGTGCATTTACAATATTCATTGATTTTTGCCATTGAAAAACGTCCAGAAATGTTTGAAGCTACTGACTGAATGAAAGGAGCTGGCATCTCACTCTCTTTGAATCTTCTTTATCATGCTAGGATTATCAGGAAAAAGCAAAAAATTTCAGAATTGCACCTTGCAATGTGGAGATATTACTGTTTGTGCATTTACAATATTCATTGATTTTTGCCATTGAAAAACATCATGTTATTCATATACCAGAAATGTTTGAAGCTACTGACTGAATGAAAGGAGCTGGCATCTCACTCTCTTTGAATCTTCTTTATCATGCTAGGATTAGCAGGAAAAAGCAAAAAATTTCAGAATTGCACCTTGCAATGTGGAGATATTACTGTTTGTGCATTTACAATATTCATTGATTTTTGCCATTGAAAAACATGTTATTCATATACCAGAAATGTTTGAAGCTACTGACTGAATGAAAGGAGGTGGCATCTCACTCTCTTTGAATCTTCTTTATCATGCTAGGATTAGCAGGAAAAAGTAAAAAATTTCAGAATTGCACCTTGCAATGTGGAGATATTACTGTTTGTGCATTTACAATATTCATTGATTTTTGCCATTGAAAAACGTCCAGAAATGTTTGAAGCTACTGACTGAATGAAAGGAGCTGGCATCTCACTCACTTTTAATCTTCTTTATCATGCTAGGATTAGCAGGAAAAAGCAAAAAATTTCAGAATTGCACCTTGCAATGTGGAGATATTACTGTTTGTGCATTTACAATATTCATTGATTTTTGCCATTGAAAAACATCATGTTATTCATATACCAGAAATGTTTGAAGCTACTGACTGAATGAAAGGAGCTGGCATCTCACTCTCTTTGAATCTTCTTTATCATGCTAGGATTAGCAGGAAAAAGCAAAAAATTTCAGAATTGCACCTTCTAATGTGGAGATATTACTGTTTGTGCATTTACAATATTCATTGATTTTTGCCATTGAAAAACGTCCAGAAATGTTTGAAGCTACTGACTGAATGAAAGGAGCTGGCATCTCACTCTCTTTGAATCTTCTTTATCATGCTAGGATTAGCAGGAAAAAGCAAAAAATTTCAGAATTGCACCTTGCAATGTGGAGATATTACTGTTTGTGCATTTACAATATTCATTGATTTTTGCCATTGAAAAACATCCAGAAATGTTTGAAGCTACTGACTGAATGAAAGGAGCTGGCATCTCACTCTCTTTGAATCTTCTTTATCATGCTAGGATTAGCAGGAAAAAGCAAAAAATTTCAGAATTGCACCTTGCAATGTGGAGATATTACTGTTTGTGCATTTACAATATTCATTGATTTTTGCCATTGAAAAACATCATGTTATTCATATACCAGAAATGTTTGAAGCTACTGACTGAATGAAAGGAGCTGGCATCTCACTCTCTTTGAATCTTCTTTATCATGCTAGGATTAGCAGGAAAAAGCAAAAAATTTCAGAATTGCACCTTGCAATGTGGAGATATTACTGTTTGTGCATTTACAATATTCATTGATTTTTGCCATTGAAAAACGTCCAGAAATGTTTGAAGCTACGGACTGAATGAAAGGAGCTGGCATCTCACTCTCTTTGAATCTTCTTTATCATGCTAGGATTAGCAGGAAAAAGCAAAAAATTTCAGAATTGCACCTTGCAATGTGGAGATATTACTGTTTGTGCATTTACAATATTCATTGATTTTTGCCATTGAAAAAGATGTTATTCATATACCAGAAATGTTTGAAGCTACTGACTGAATGAAAGGAGCTGACATCTCACTCTCTTTGAATCTTCTTTATCATGCTAGGATTAGCAGGAAAAAGTAAAAAATTTCAGAATTGCACCTTGCAATGTGGAGATATTACTGTTTGTGCATTTACAATATTCATTGATTTTTGCCATTGAAAAACGTCCAGAAATGTTTGAAGCTACTGACTGAATGAAAGGAGCTGGCATCTCACTCTCTTTGAATCTTCTTTATCATGCTAGGATTAGCAGGAAAAAGCAAAAAATTTCAGAATTGCACCTTGCAATGTGGAGATATTACTGTTTGTGCATTTACAATATTCATTGATTTTTGCCATTGAAAAACATCCAGAAATGTTTGAAGCTACTGACTGAATGAAAGGAGCTGGCATCTCACTCTCTTTGAATCTTCTTTATCATGCTAGGATTAGCAGGAAAAAGCAAAAAATTTCAGAATTGCACCTTGCAGTGTGGAGATATTACTGTTTGTGCATTTACAATATTCATTGATTTTTGCCATTGAAAAACATCATGTTATTCATATACCAGAAATGTTTGAAGCTACTGACTGAATGAAAGGAGCTGGCATCTCACTCTCTTTGAATCTTCTTTATCATGCTAGGATTAGCAGGAAAAAGCAAAAAATTTCAGAATTGCACTTTGCAATGTGGAGATATTACTGTTTGTGCATTTACAATATTCATTGATTTTTGCCATTGAAAAACGTCCAGAAATGTTTGAAGCTACTGACTGAATGAAAGGAGCTGGCATCTCACTCTCTTTGAATCTTCTTTATCATGCTAGGATTAGCAGGAAAAAGCAAAAAATTTCAGAATTTCACCTTGCAATGTGGAGATATTACTGTTTGTGCATTTACAATATTCATTGATTTTTGCCATTGAAAAACGTCAAGAAATGTTTGAAGCTACTGACTGAATGAAAGGAGCTGGCATCTCACTCTCTTTGAATCTTCTTTATCATGCTAGGATTAGCAGGAAAAAGCAAAAAATTTCAGAATTGCACCTTGCAATGTGGAAATATTACTGTTTGTGCATTTACAATATTCATTGATTTTTGCCATTGAAAAACGTCCAGAAATGTTTGAAGCTACTGACTGAATGAAAGGAGCTGGCATCTCACTCTCTTTGAATCTTCTTTATCATGCTAGGATTAGCAGGAAAAAGCAAAAAAATTTCAGAATTGCACCTTGCAATGTGGAGATATTACTGTTTGTGCATTTACAATATTCATTGATTTTTGCCATTGAAAAACGTCCAGAAATGTTTGAAGCTACTGACTGAATGAAAGGAGCTGGCATCTCACTCTCTTTGAATCTTCTTTATCATGCTAGGATTAGCAGGAAAAAGCAAAAAATTTCAGAATTGCACCTTGCAATGTGGAGATATTACTGTTTGTGCATTTACAATATTCATTGATTTTTGCCATTGAAAAACATCATGTTATTCATATACCAGAAATGTTTGAAGCTACTGACTGAATGAAAGGAGATGGCATCTCACTCTCTTTGAATCTTCTTTATCATGCTAGGATTAGCAGGAAAAAGCAAAAAATTTCAGAATTGCACCTTGCAATGTGGAGATATTACTGTTTGTGCATTTACAATATTCATTGATTTTTGCCATTGAAAAACATGTTATTCATATACCAGAAATGTTTGAAGCTACTGACTGAATGAAAGGAGCTGGCATCTCACTCTCTTTGAATCTTCTTTATCATGCTAGGATTAGCAGGAAAAAGTAAAAAATTTCAGAATTGCACCTTGCAATGTGGAGATATTACTGTTTGTGCATTTACAATATTCATTGATTTTTGCCATTGAAAAACGTCCAGAAATGTTTGAAGCTACTGACTGAATGAAAGGAGCTGGCATCTCACTCTCTTTGAATCTTCTTTATCATGCTAGGATTAGCAGGAAAAAGCAAAAAATTTCAGAATTGCACCTTGCAATGTGGAGATATTACTGTTTGTGCATTTACAATATTCATTGATTTTTGCCATTGAAAAACATCATGTTATTCATATACCAGAAATGTTTGAAGCTACTGACTGAATGAAAGGAGCTGGCATCTCACTCTCTTTGAATCTTCTTTATCATGCTAGGATTAGCAGGAAAAAGCAAAAAATTTCAGAATTGCACCTTGCAATGTGGAGATATTACTGTTTGTGCATTTACAATATTCATTGATTTTTGCCATTGAAAAACGTCCAGAAATGTTTGAAGCTACTGACTGAATGAAAGGAGCTGGCATCTCACTCTCTTTGAATCTTCTTTATCATGCTAGGATTAGCAGGAAAAAGCAAAAAATTTCAGAATTGCACCTTGCAATGTGGAGATATTACTGTTTGTGCATTTACAATATTCATTGATTTTTGCCATTGAAAAACATCCAGAAATGTTTGAAGCTACTGACTGAATGAAAGGAGCTGGCATCTCACTCTCTTTGAATCTTCTTTATCATGCTAGGATTAGCAGGAAAAAGCAAAAAATTTCAGAATTGCACCTTGCAATGTGGAGATATTACTGTTTGTGCATTTACAATATTCATTGATTTTTGCCATTGAAAAACATCATGTTATTCATATACCAGAAATGTTTGAAGCTACTGACTGAATGAAAGGATCTGGCATCTCACTCTCTTTGAATCTTCTTTATCATGCTAGGATTAGCAGGAAAAAGCAAAAAATTTCAGAATTGCACCTTGCAATGTGGAGATATTACTGTTTGTGCATTTACAATATTCATTGATTTTTGCCATTGAAAAACGTCCAGAAATGTTTGAAGCTACTGACTGAATGAAAGGAGCTGGCATCTCACTCTCTTTGAATCTTCTTTATCATGCTAGGATTAGCAGGAAAAAGCAAAAAATTTCAGAATTGCACCTTGCAATGTGGAGATATTACTGTTTGTGCATTTACAATATTCATTGATTTTTGCCATTGAAAAAGATGTTATTCATATACCAGAAATGTTTGAAGCTACTGACTGAATGAAAGGAGCTGGCATCTCACTCTCTTTGAATCTTCTTTATCATGCTAGGATTAGCAGGAAAAAGTAAAAAATTTCAGAATTGCACCTTGCAATGTGGAGATATTACTGTTTGTGCATTTACAATATTCATTGATTTTTGCCATTGAAAAACGTCCAGAAATGTTTGAAGCTACTGACTGAATGAAAGGAGCTGGCATCTCACTCTCTTTGAATCTTCTTTATCATCCTAGGATTAGCAGGAAAAAGCAAAAAATTTCAGAATTGCACCTTGCAATGTGGAGATATTACTGTTTGTGCATTTACAATATTCATTGATTTTTGCCATTGAAAAACGTCCAGAAATGTTTGAAGCTACTGACTGAATGAAAGGAGCTGGCATCTCACTCTCTTTGAATCTTCTTTATCATGCTAGGATTAGCAGGAAAAAGCAAAAAATTTCAGAATTGCACCTTGCAATGTGGAGATATTACTGTTTGTGCATTTACAATATTCATTGATTTTTGCCATTGAAAAACGTCCAGAAATGTTTGAAGCTACTGACTGAATGAAAGGAGTTGGCATCTCACTCTCTTTGAATCTTCTTTATCATGCTAGGATTAGCAGGAAAAAGCAAAAAATTTCAGAATTGCACCTTGCAATGTGGAGATATTACTGTTTGTGCATTTACAATATTCATTGATTTTTGCCATTGAAAAACATCATGTTATTCATATACCAGAAATGTTTGAAGCTACTGACTGAATGAAAGGAGCTGGCATCTCACTCTCTTTGAATCTTCTTTATCATGCTAGGATTAGCAGGAAAAAGCAAAAAATTTCAGAATTGCACCTTGCAATGTGGAGATATTACTGTTTGTGCATTTACAATATTCATTGATTTTTGCCATTGAAAAACATCATGTTATTCATATACCAGAAATGTTTGAAGCTACTGACTGAATGAAAGGAGCTGGCATCTCACTCTCTTTGAATCTTCTTTATCATGCTAGGATTAGCAGGGAAAAGCAAAAAATTTCAGAATTGCACCTTGCAATGTGGAGATATTACTGTTTGTGCATTTACAATATTCATTGATTTTTGCCATTGAAAAACATCATGTTATTCATATACCAGAAATGTTTGAAGCTACTGACTGAATGAAAGGAGATGGCATCTCACTCTCTTTGAATCTTCTTTATCATGCTAGGATTAGCAGGAAAAAGCAAAAAATTTCAGAATTGCACCTTGCAATGTGGAGATATTACTGTTTGTGCATTTACAATATTCATTGATTTTTGCCATTGAAAAACATGTTATTCATATACCAGAAATGTTTGAAGCTACTGACTGAATGAAAGGAGCTGGCATCTCACTCTCTTTGAATCTTCTTTATCATGCTAGGATTAGCAGGAAAAAGTAAAAAATTTCAGAATTGCACCTTGCAATGTGGAGATATTACTGTTTGTGCATTTACAATATTCATTGATTTTTGCCATTGAAAAACGTCCAGAAATGTTTGAAGCTACTGACTGAATGAAAGGAGCTGGCATCTCACTCTCTTTGAATCTTCTTTATCATGCTAGGATTAGCAGGGAAAAGCAAAAAATTTCAGAATTGCACCTTGCAATGTGGAGATATTACTGTTTGTGCATTTACAATATTCATTGATTTTTGCCATTGAAAAACATCATGTTATTCATATACCAGAAATGTTTGAAGCTACTGACTGAATGAAAGGAGATGGCATCTCACTCTCTTTGAATCTTCTTTATCATGCTAGGATTAGCAGGAAAAAGCAAAAAATTTCAGAATTGCACCTTGCAATGTGGAGATATTACTGTTTGTGCATTTACAATATTCATTGATTTTTGCCATTGAAAAACATGTTATTCATATACCAGAAATGTTTGAAGCTACTGACTGAATGAAAGGAGCTGGCATCTCACTCTCTTTGAATCTTCTTTATCATGCTAGGATTAGCAGGAAAAAGTAAAAAATTTCAGAATTGCACCTTGCAATGTGGAGATATTACTGTTTGTGCATTTACAATATTCATTGATTTTTGCCATTGAAAAACGTCCAGAAATGTTTGAAGCTACTGACTGAATGAAAGGAGCTGGCATCTCACTCTCTTTGAATCTTCTTTATCATGCTAGGATTAGCAGGAAAAAGCAAAAAATTTCAGAATTGCACCTTGCAATGTGGAGATATTACTGTTTGTGCATTTACAATATTCATTGATTTTTGCCATTGAAAAACATCATGTTATTCATATACCAGAAATGTTTGAAGCTACTGACTGAATGAAAGGAGCTGGCATCTCACTCTCTTTGAATCTTCTTTATCATGCTAGGATTAGCAGGAAAAAGCAAAAAATTTCAGAATTGCACCTTGCAATGTGGAGATATTACTGTTTGTGCATTTACAATATTCATTGATTTTTGCCATTGAAAAACGTCCAGAAATGTTTGAAGCTACTGACTGAATGAAAGGAGCTGGCATCTCACTCTCTTTGAATCTTCTTTATCATGCTAGGATTAGCAGGAAAAAGCAAAAAATTTCAGAATTGCACCTTGCAATGTGGAGATATTACTGTTTGTGCATTTACAATATTCATTGATTTTTGCCATTGAAAAACATCCAGAAATGTTTGAAGCTACTGACTGAATGAAAGGAGCTGGCATCTCACTCTCTTTGAATCTTCTTTATCATGCTAGGATTAGCAGGAAAAAGCAAAAAATTTCAGAATTGCACCTTGCAATGTGGAGATATTACTGTTTGTGCATTTACAATATTCATTGATTTTTGCCATTGAAAAACATCATGTTATTCATATACCAGAAATGTTTGAAGCTACTGACTGAATGAAAGGATCTGGCATCTCACTCTCTTTGAATCTTCTTTATCATGCTAGGATTAGCAGGAAAAAGCAAAAAATTTCAGAATTGCACCTTGCAATGTGGAGATATTACTGTTTGTGCATTTACAATATTCATTGATTTTTGCCATTGAAAAACGTCCAGAAATGTTTGAAGCTACTGACTGAATGAAAGGAGCTGGCATCTCACTCTCTTTGAATCTTCTTTATCATGCTAGGATTAGCAGGAAAAAGCAAAAAATTTCAGAATTGCACCTTGCAATGTGGAGATATTACTGTTTGTGCATTTACAATATTCATTGATTTTTGCCATTGAAAAAGATGTTATTCATATACCAGAAATGTTTGAAGCTACTGACTGAATGAAAGGAGCTGGCATCTCACTCTCTTTGAATCTTCTTTATCATGCTAGGATTAGCAGGAAAAAGTAAAAAATTTCAGAATTGCACCTTGCAATGTGGAGATATTACTGTTTGTGCATTTACAATATTCATTGATTTTTGCCATTGAAAAACGTCCAGAAATGTTTGAAGCTACTGACTGAATGAAAGGAGCTGGCATCTCACTCTCTTTGAATCTTCTTTATCATCCTAGGATTAGCAGGAAAAAGCAAAAAATTTCAGAATTGCACCTTGCAATGTGGAGATATTACTGTTTGTGCATTTACAATATTCATTGATTTTTGCCATTGAAAAACGTCCAGAAATGTTTGAAGCTACTGACTGAATGAAAGGAGCTGGCATCTCACTCTCTTTGAATCTTCTTTATCATGCTAGGATTAGCAGGAAAAAGCAAAAAATTTCAGAATTGCACCTTGCAATGTGGAGATATTACTGTTTGTGCATTTACAATATTCATTGATTTTTGCCATTGAAAAACGTCCAGAAATGTTTGAAGCTACTGACTGAATGAAAGGAGTTGGCATCTCACTCTCTTTGAATCTTCTTTATCATGCTAGGATTAGCAGGAAAAAGCAAAAAATTTCAGAATTGCACCTTGCAATGTGGAGATATTACTGTTTGTGCATTTACAATATTCATTGATTTTTGCCATTGAAAAACATCATGTTATTCATATACCAGAAATGTTTGAAGCTACTGACTGAATGAAAGGAGCTGGCATCTCACTCTCTTTGAATCTTCTTTATCATGCTAGGATTAGCAGGAAAAAGCAAAAAATTTCAGAATTGCACCTTGCAATGTGGAGATATTACTGTTTGTGCATTTACAATATTCATTGATTTTTGCCATTGAAAAACATCATGTTATTCATATACCAGAAATGTTTGAAGCTACTGACTGAATGAAAGGAGCTGGCATCTCACTCTCTTTGAATCTTCTTTATCATGCTAGGATTAGCAGGGAAAAGCAAAAAATTTCAGAATTGCACCTTGCAATGTGGAGATATTACTGTTTGTGCATTTACAATATTCATTGATTTTTGCCATTGAAAAACGTCCAGAAATGTTTGAAGCTACTGACTGAATGAAAGGAGCTGACATCTCACTCTCTTTGAATCTTCTTTATCATGCTGGGATTAGCAGGAAAAAGCAAAAAATTTCAGAATTGCACCTTGCAATGTGGAGATATTACTGTTTGTGCATTTACAATATTCATTGATTTTTGCCATTGAAAAACATCCAGAAATGTTTGAAGCTACTGACTGAATGAAAGGAGCTGGCATCTCACTCTCTTTGAATCTTCTTTATCATGCTAGGATTAGCAGGAAAAAGCAAAAAATTTCAGAATTGCACCTTGCAATGTGGAGATATTACTGTCTGTGCATTTACAATATTCATTGATTTTTGCCATTGAAAAACATCATGTTATTCATATACCAGAAATGTTTGAAGCTACTGACTGAATGAAAGGAGCTGGCATGTCACTCTCTTTGAATCTTCTTTATCATGCTAGGATTAGCAGGAAAAAGCAAAAAATTTCAGAATTGCACCTTGCAATGTGGAGATATTACTGTTTGTGCATTTACAATATTTATTGATTTTTGCCATTGAAAAACGTCCAGAAATGTTTGAAGCTACTGACTGAATGAAAGGAGCTGGCATCTCACTCTCTTTGTTTTACCATATTTTTTTTATTTTTAATAAACAATTTAACAGGGGAATAACAGACGTAGCATAAAAGTAGTGGCAAAAGAGTATTCGTAATAAGGGATAAATTCTAGGGAAGGGGAGAGGGAAAGGGAACAAACGGGAATGGATAACAGAAAAAGATGGGAGAAATTTGTTCGTCAAATAGTATATACGATAATACATAAACTTGAGCAATTTAAGCACACATTACTATCATTAGCAAAAATTAAACATATTAATGAGCTAAACGTGACACACGTTAAGATGTTCCAGCATTATGAGAGGGTTGAGGGAACTTAGTGAGCCAAATATCCCACTTCCTAGAGAATTTAGGTAAATTATTGTTGATAAGAGCAAATCTGAGTTCAAATATTCTATGGAGATTCATCTTATCAACTAAGTCCTCCAAAGTGGGGACATGTGACTTTCTCCAATAAAAAGCCAATGCGTTCTTACACACTGAAAATAAGTGAATCACCAAAGATCTTTCAAACGACTTATATGATTCGAGATCCAAGGATAGTAAAGCCATTTGAGGGGTCAATACTAAAGGTCTGCCTAAAAGATCATCTACCAAAGAAGAGATCTCAGCCCATAGATTCCGGATTTTAGGGCAGCTCCAAAAGAGATGTAAAAGATCTCCCCTAAGGCCGCATTCCCTCCAACAAAGGGGAGAGTTGCTGGGCTTTATATGGTGAAGCCTGATTGGAGTGTAATACCATCTGGTTAGAATTTTGAAGTAAGCCTCTTGTAAGGGCATAGATATATTAGAGGCTTGAGAAAAAAGAACAGCACTCTCCCATTGATCGGATTGGAAATTGAGTTTTAGATCTTTTTCCCAACGAATCATGTAGAGGTGTTTTTGGAAGGAAAGATCATTATTGAAGCTGTTATATATGTGTCTCAGGCTCCAAAAAATTTTGTGGGATGGGTTGCTTAACAGGTTCACCGAGGTTTCAGAAACAATAAGTTTACCAGAAGTAAAATCCAGAATAATGCTCTTTAAATGAGAGTATAAAAAGAAATCAGAAGAAGGTAAGTTGAATCTTTTTTTAAGAATTTGGAAAGGAATAAAGGCAGAAGCTTCATAGAAGTCTCCAATTTTCCTTAACCCTTTATTGTCCCACTGATCTGGAATGGAAGAGTTATACAGATCAGCAACAAAACCAATTGGAAAATTTTTGACAAAAGACAACTTATCCATATCAGAATCTCTTAGGGGACTCTTTTTCTTTCTTTTGGCGATTTTTTTCCAGGCGTCAATAATCGCCTGGAAAATAGGATGGGAAGAATCATGAGTGCACTGTTTAAAGAGATGTCTAAGTAACAGTTCACGGGGAGAAGAGCCATTATTTAAGAAGGTCTCCAGAGTCATCCAAGCTGGGGGACTGTCAGAATTAAACCAATTACTGCTCTGTTTGATGAGGTTTGCCAAATAGTAAGCGGAAATATTAGGGTGACTCAGACCTCCGTTACATTTATTCTTGTACAATATATCTGCAGATATCCTCGCACGTTTATTATCCCAGACATAAGAATTAATCTGATTTTGAATTTTTTGAATAAAGATGTGAGAAATAGTTAAAGGTAAGTTGCGGAAAAAATACAAGATTTTGGGTAGAACAAACATCTTAATAGAGAGGACTCTACCCCACCATGACAAATCTCTTTTCAAAAAATCCATCAAATCTCCGCGGACGATGTCCTCAATCAGAACCAGGTTGTCAGAAATTGTTGAGTTAATAGTTTTACCAATACTGATCCCCAAATAAGTCAGATTGCGTTTAGCCAAACCGAAGGAAAATCTCGAGTGTAAAACCTCTCTCGTCTGGCGGTCCAGATTAATGTTTAAAAGTTTAGACTTCTCATTATTGATCTTAAAATAAGAAATCTGAGAGAATAGTTCTAGAACCTTCGAAACTTCCGCAACCGAATTTACTGGGTCCAGCAAGGAAAGCATAACATCATCCGCAAAGAGGCCGATTTTAAATTCTCGAGATGGGGTAGAAATCCCCCTAATGTCAGTGTTTTCTCTAATCCTCTGTGCCAAAGGCTCCATAGCCAAGACCAAGATAAGGGGGGAAAGTGGGCAACCCTGTCTGGTACCGTTTGTAATAGGGATTGGGTTTGAGAGATAATTGTTAACATAAATTTTTGCTTGGGGGTTAGAATAGAGGGCCATAATTGAAGAGAGAAATTTGTTGTCAAAACCGAATTTAATAAGGGTGAGTTTAAGGTATAGCCAATTTAACCTGTCAAAAGCTTTTTCAGCATCTAAAGCAAGCAATGAAGTTGGGAGTTTCGCCGTATTTATCACCTTAATAATATTCAGAAGTCTTCTAGAGCCATCAGTTGCTTGCCTCCCACCAACGAAGCCAATCTGATCGTCATTGATGAGAGATGGAAGAATAGTCGATAAACGATTGGCCAGAATTTTCGAATATATCTTAATGTCAGTGTTAATTAGCGAAATGGGCCTATAATTTTTAACATTATCTCTCTCATCCTTAGACTTGGGTATTAGGGTAATGGTGGCTTCCAGCATTTCTGAGGGGAAGGAGCTTATTGAGGAAGCATGATTGAAAATTTTCGTGAGAGGGGAAGAAAGTAGGTCGCAAAAAGTTTTATAATACTCATTGATGAACCCGTCTGGACCCGGAGCCTTGAAATCTTTAAGTTGCTTTATTGTGTTAATAATTTCAAGGTTAGAAAAAGGCTTATTCAATGACTCGTGATCCAGAGGGCTCAATTTCGGTAGGTTAATGGAGGATAAAAATTTGTTGATTGCATCTGGGTGAGGATGGGGAATTAGAGGGTCAGTTTTGATGTTGTAGAGTTTTTTGTAAAAGTCTGCAAACTGGTTCACTATATCTTTAGGGTGGCAAAACGTTATTCCACTATTGTTTTTTATTTTATCTATTCTATTAATCGCTCTTTTACATTTAACTAGGCGAGCCATAAAGCGAGTAGGTTTATTTAGAGCCGCATAGTAATTAAATTTTGATTTCCGAATAATCGCATCATAGGAGGAAAAAATTTCTGATTTTAGCTCTATCCTTAAATTTGAGAGCTCTTTTTGAATTATTGGGGAAGGGGAAGGAAGATTTATTTGTTCTAGTTCTTTTTCCCTAATCAGTTTTTGAAGAGAATTGATTTTTGTTCTTTTTTCTTTTTTTTCAGATGAGGATATCTGCATTAGTACACCACGAAGGACAGCCTTGTGAGCGCACCAGCTGGAGAAGGGATTAGATAAGTCTGGGGTATCGTTCTCCCTAAAATAATCCGAAATAGCTTTTTCAATAATTTTTTTGTTCTTGGGGTTATGAATAAGTGAAGATCTACATTTCCAAAGAAATCCATTTTTAATAAGAGGACCAATATGAATTTCACATGACGTAGGGGCATGATCTGATAGAGACCTAAGGCCTATAGATACGTTAGAGAATTTGGGTAAAGAAAAGACATCAGTTATTATTAAGTCAATTCTAGAGGCCGTTTGGTGCGCATCCGAAAAGTGGGAGAATTCTTTGGAGGTAGTTTGCAGACATCTAAATGTATCAAATAGTTCATTTTTATAAAGCCAATTATTTAGCGTCGGGTATAGGTGACGGCTGGGGGAGGAAGAGTCCATATGCCCGTCCGGGACCATGTTGAAGTCTCCTAAAAAAATCAATTCGCCTCTCCTAACCTCTTCAACCTTTCTAAAAACCTTGTTCAAAAAGGGTATTTGCTTTTTATTTGGGGCGTATAGGTTAACAACAGTGCACTCATGATTATTCAGTTTACAGAGCAATATATGGAACCTTCCATTGGCATCCTTATGCTGATCTAAAAACTCAAATGGGACAGAATCTCTGATCACTGTAGCTACACCGGCTTTTTTCCGGTCGCTAGTGGATTCAAATATATGAGGGTAGTGTTTGTGGGTGAAGGTAGGGTGTTTTCCCTCGGCAAACCTTGTCTCCTGAAGACACGCAACATCAGCACCAAGATGAACCAATTCCCTCCAAAGGGAGAATCTCTTATTGGGACTGTTTAGGCCTCTTACATTATAGGTGATGATCTTAATAGGCATAGGTAAATTAATAATCAAAGTAAGTCAAAAGGAGAGGGGTCAGTTGGTCCAACAAATTCCCAAAAAATAAAAATCAACCGACAATCAAAGCTGGAATACAATATCTCTAATATTAATTCAAAGATAGTAATAACAATAACCAAGTATTCAAAGAAGAAGAAAAAAAACGAATCAAAAAATCTCCTGAGGGAACCTTCACCGAAAAGGTTCTCCCTCAGATTGGGGGGAAAAATAATGTGGACAAACCATGAAGGCTAAATGTAAAGAAGAATGATAAATTTATTATAGCATGTTAGGTGAGGTGATAGAATAAGTTTATTTTTAAAGAGGGCTTCCGAGGGAGTAGTGTTTATCATTTCAGCGGTGGGGTGCCTTTGTAACTTTGTAGGGAATGTCTTTTATAAAATCAAAAAATTTAGGGCCTTCATCAGGATCTGTAAGAGTGAATGTTTTCCGGTTAAAAAAAATCAGCAACTTTACTGGAAAGCCCCACCTATACGGGATATTCATATCCCTCAGTCTATCTGTGGTCAATTTGTATGACCTTCTTGTATCCATGGTTTCTTTGGAAAAATCTGAAAAGATTTTTAGGTGCGAAAAAGGCTCTGGAAAAGTCCTGTTTTCCCTAATATAATTCAAGATTCTCTCTTTGGTCGAGAAAAAATGTAGTCTAACTATTACATCCCTAGGAAAATCCGAGGAGATGGAGGTCGGACGAAATAAGCGATGGGCCCTATCAATGATAAGATCCTGCTCAGAAAGGGATGGGATTGTCTTATGAAATAGGTCTTTGACAAAAGCCGAAATATCTGAGGAAGAAACATCCTCAGATATGCCCCTAATCTTCAAGTTATTTCTTCTACTTCTATCCTCCAAATCCGCAACTTTTAATCTGAGTCTTTTAAGCTCAGATTTAATTTCTAGATTATCAGAAGAGACAGACTCTACCTTTCCCTCCACCGTTTCAAGTCTTTTAGTGTTTTCCTCCAATTTAAGACCAAAAGCTTCCAAAGTAGATTTCATGGTGTCTACCTGTTTCTCGAAGCCCAGTTTCATATTTCTGTCAATCGTCTTTAAAAGATTGTCCAGATATGAACCAAGGTTGGTATTTCCCAACTCTTGTGAAATGGGCATTTTGACCGGGACACTAAGCGTAGGGTCTGGGGACGAAGGGGAAAAGTCCTTTTTAGCACGTCTCTTATCTGGACTAGGATTAGGAGACGTGTCCGAGGATTCCTCCTCCGAACTCGTAGCCAGTGAAGAATACTTGTTGCTCCAGGCTCCTGGGTCCCTTCTCTTTGATGAGATGGAAATATCCATCTCTTCCACTTTTTTTTCTTTAACTACGGTAGAAGGGGCAGGTTTAGCATCAGGAATTCTCTGTGGTTTTGGAGATAATAGACTTTTAGAAGATTCTTTGGTGGGAGAGCTTATTTTAGAACTCTGTCTGTCTTCCGGATTTCTATGAGGTGATCTGGACTTAAGTGGACTGACAGTATTGACAGCATCTTCTGATGGGTTTGAAAATGAAAAGCGTTGGGAGGACTTCGCTCTAACCGCACTAGTTTTAAGGGGAGCTTCCAAAGACTTTTGGGTATTTTTTTTATTAGCCGCCATTATAAAATATCAGACCTATGGGTATATATATATAGAAAAACACTAAAATGACACTAGAAATATTTGACCTAAAGGGTGGACAAAAGACTTTAGGGTTGCGAAATGACTGGGAACAATGGCTAGAAGAAATTTGCGTTAAACAAATATCAATCCAACAAGAGGCAATCAATACCCTTAAAAACTGCAAAATTATGTACCCCCTAAAATGCAATCCTTAAAATATGAATTACAATCAAAAGTAACAAAAAAAATAATGAAATTGACCTGAGGGATAAAAATAAAAGGCACATATAGTTCTTAACATGAAACTAATTATTATGGAGGCTTGCAAATCTGTAGAGTTCCATGGGCACCAACTGTTATATATATATCAAGTAGCGTAGTCACAGGGTATATATATGAGGGCAGAAACAGATCCTCCTATCCCCCCCCTCCCCTCAGAGTCAAGTCTCGCAGTCAAAATGATATTACACCGTTTGGAGTTTAATAAACCTCTGTATCAGTATTAATATAGAATCAGCACCATGGACAGCAGTTCAGAGCGACGCTGCAGCAGGAGGCAGGAGAAATTGACTGGTATAAGTTCAGCACCATGGACAGCAGTACAGACTAATATAAGATCAGCACCATGGACAGCAGTTCAGATCAGCACCATGGACAGCAGTGCAGAGCGACGCCGCAGCAGAGGGCAGGAGAATTTGATCAGCACCATGGACAGCAGTGCTGAGCTACGCCGCAGCAGGGGGCGGGAGATTTAAAGAATATCAGCTGATTGGAGGTGTGTGACAGTGGAGGGTAGCGGGGCTGCTGCAGCGGGGGACCAGAGGCAAAAATCAAAGCGCAGCGGCGCTGTCACAGGAGGGGGAGGCAGTCACAGGGGTCTGCAGGGTCCAGACACCATAGAAACATACACAGCAGAGCGGCACAGCGGGGGTAGATGGAACGGACCTCGGCACCGGCGGCACTCAACAGCTGGAAGCAGGGGAACGGAGCGGCTCCTTGTCAGAGGAAGGAGAGGTACCGCCGCCACTATATATATCTTGAGAACGTGGAAACACCAGCCACATATACCGGCAGTGCCCGGCATCAGAGAAAACAGCTGATGCCGGCTCCGGAGCAGAGGAGGGGGAACCGCTACTATGGGAACAGCCTGAGGTGCAGGTAACAGCCGGAGAGGAGAGAGCCGGGCGCAGACAGCAGCGGTGGCAGTAAGCCGAGGGGGGGAAAGGGTCGCAGCAGATTCACAGGGACACAAGGGGACACCGCTACTACCGGAGCAGCCCCGGAACCCTGAGCAACGGACCCCAGAAACCCAATAAGAGCCCTGGCATCAGCCGGGGCTTATCAAACCTTAGCCTTAGATATGAAGTCCCGCTCCGTCCCAGTCTCCTGAGCTCCGCGTCGGACAAGCTAGATTCTCAGTCCCTCGCCGGCAGCAGGGGTCTCGTCCTCGGGGTCCAGTGGGGTTGATTGTATTTGGTCCGGGGGTGGTAGTGCCGCTTCTTTATGGGTTGGGGTCCTGCAGGTCCGGTCCGGTCCTCCGTGGGGCTGTGACAGCAGATTGCAGGGCTGGGTTTTTTCAGGATATCGCCGGTAACTCGATCTCAGTCTCCTCTTCTCCTCTGTTCTTGGGTCCGGTGTCGGGACAGCTGATGCTGCTGTAAGGTCCTGCTCCCGGGGTCAGGAGCAGAGCAGAGCAGACCTGCGCTGCTATCACAGTCACTCCAGAGTCACGTTGCAGAGTGACTGGAAACAAGAAAAGGGCCGCAGAGTGACTGGAAACAAGAAAAGGGCCGCCAATAATCGCCTGGGTGTCAGAACCAGAACCAAAATGTGCCACCCCGTGGGTTAAATATAAGCTCTGACAACAGTCAGGGGGCCCAGTATATAATGTTCAGTTAAATGAAGTGAGAGAAATATGTGCCCCCACCGATCTGTGAGCTTAAAGGGGCACGTCACAGCCTCAAGGACTGGAATGCTCACCAGGACTTACCGCAGCTGCATATAAAGCCTGCTGGTAGTCCTTAAGTCCGGTATAAAACGATGTAATCCTGGGTCCGGAGGTAAAAGGGCATAAATGGGTCCACAATCCTGTAGGGCCACGTTACAGAGTCACTTCAATGGTGGATTCTGAGCCTCACCCAAATGTCTGAGCACAAAGCATCTCCAGGGTTGATGGGGTTAGCAGGGATTCCTTTGTGTCAAAATGATCCCTGAATGATAGGAAGTCAAATTATATAGGAATTTTGGAAAAAAATCTTCTTTTGTTGCTTAAAAAGTAGCTTTAAAGCGAAGCCCTCAGGGAGCTCAGGATCAAGCTGCCATCTCGTCCTGTGCTCAGGCCACTCCCCATCTCACTCTCTTTGAATCTTCTTTATCATGCTAGGATTAGCAGGAAAAAGCAAAAAATTTCAGAATTGCACCTTGCAATGTGGAGATATTACTGTTTGTGCATTTACAATATTCATTGATTTTTGCCATTGAAAAACGTCCAGAAATGTTTGAAGCTACTGACTGAATGAAAGGAGCTGGCATCTCACTCTCTTTGAATCTTCTTTATCATGCTAGGATTAGCAGGAAAAAGCAAAAAATTTCAGAATTGCACCTTGCAATGTGGAGATATTACTGTTTGTGCATTTACAATATTCATTGATTTTTGCCATTGAAAAACGTCTAGAAATGTTTGAAGCTACTGACTGAATGAAAGGAGCTGGCATCTCACTCTCTTTGAATCTTCTTTATCATGCTAGGATTAGCAGGAAAAAGCAAAAAATTTCAGAATTGCACCTTGCAATGTGGAGATATTACTGTTTGTGCATTTACAATATTCATTGATTTTTGCCATTGAAAAACATCATGTTATTCATATACCAGAAATGTTTGAAGCTACTGACTGAATGAAAGGAGCTGGCATCTCACTCTCTTTGAATCTTCTTTATCATGCTAGGATTAGCAGGAAAAAGCAAAAAATTTCAGAATTGCACCTTGCAATGTGGAGATATTACTGTTTGTGCATTTACAATATTCATTGATTTTTGCCATTGAAAAACGTCCAGAAATGTTTGAAGCTACTGACTGAATGAAAGGAGCTGGCATCTCACTCTCTTTGAATCTTCTTTATCATGCTAGGATTAGCAGGAAAAAGCAAAAAATTTCAGAATTGCACCTTGCAATGTGGAGATATTACTGTTTGTGCATTTACAATATTCATTGATTTTTGCCATTGAAAAACGTCCAGAAATGTTTGAAGCTACTGACTGAATGAAAGGAGCTGGCATCTCACTCTCTTTGAATCTTCTTTATCATGCTAGGATTAGCAGGAAAAAGCAAAAAATTTCAGAATTGCACCTTGCAATGTGGAGATATTACTGTTTGTGCATTTACAATATTCATTGATTTTTGCCATTGAAAAACATCATGTTATTCATATACCAGAAATGTTTGAAGCTACTGACTGAATGAAAGGAGCTGGCATCTCACTCTCTTTGAATCTTCTTTATCATGCTAGGATTAGCAGGAAAAAGCAAAAAATTTCAGAATTGCACCTTGCAATGTGGAGATATTACTGTTTGTGCATTTACAATATTCATTGATTTTTGCCATTGAAAAACGTCCAGAAATGTTTGAAGCTACTGACTGAATGAAAGGAGCTGGCATCTCACTCTCTTTGAATCTTCTTTATCATGCTAGGATTAGCAGGAAAAAGCAAAAAATTTCAGAATTGCACCTTGCAATGTGGAGATATTACTGTTTGTGCATTTACAATATTCATTGATTTTTGCCATTGAAAAACGTCCAGAAATGTTTGAAGCTACTGACTGAATGAAAGGAGCTGGCATCTCACTCTCTTTGAATCTTCTTTATCATGCTAGGATTAGCAGGAAAAAGCAAAAAATTTCAGAATTGCACCTTGCAATGTGGAGATATTACTGTTTGTGCATTTACAATATTCATTGATTTTTGCCATTGAAAAACATCCAGAAATGTTTGAAGCTACTGACTGAATGAAAGGAGCTGGCATCTCACTCTCTTTGAATCTTCTTTATCATGCTAGGATTAGCAGGAAAAAGCAAAAAATTTCAGAATTGCACCTTGCAATGTGGAGATATTACTGTTTGTGCATTTACAATATTCATTGATTTTTGCCATTGAAAAACATCATGTTATTCATATACCAGAAATGTTTGAAGCTACTGACTGAATGAAAGGAGCTGGCATCTCACTCTCTTTGAATCTTCTTTATCATGCTAGGATTAGCAGGAAAAAGCAAAAAATTTCAGAATTGCACCTTGCAATGTGGAGATATTACTGTTTGTGCATTTACAATATTCATTGATTTTTGCCATTGAAAAACGTCCAGAAATGTTTGAAGCTACTGACTGAATGAAAGGAGCTGGCATCTCACTCTCTTTGAATCTTCTTTATCATGCTAGGATTAGCAGGAAAAAGCAAAAAATTTCAGAATTGCACCTTGCAATGTGGAGATATTACTGTTTGTGCATTTACAATATTCATTGATTTTTGCCATTGAAAAACGTCCAGAAATGTTTGAAGCTACTGACTGAATGAAAGGAGCTGGCATCTCACTCTCTTTGAATCTTCTTTATCATGCTAGGATTAGCAGGAAAAAGCAAAAAATTTCAGAATTGCACCTTGCAATGTGGAGATATTACTGTTTGTGCATTTACAATATTCATTGATTTTTGCCATTGAAAAACGTCTAGAAATGTTTGAAGCTACTGACTGAATGAAAGGAGCTGGCATCTCACTCTCTTTGAATCTTCTTTATCATGCTAGGATTAGCAGGAAAAAGCAAAAAATTTCAGAATTGCACCTTTCAATGTGGAGATATTACTGTTTGTGCATTTACAATATTCATTGATTTTTGCCATTGAAAAACATCATGTTATTCATATACCAGAAATGTTTGAAGCTACTGACTGAATGAAAGGAGCTGGCATCTCACTCTCTTTGAATCTTCTTTATCATGCTAGGATTAGCAGGAAAAAGCAAAAAATTTCAGAATTGCACCTTGCAATGTGGAGATATTACTGTTTGTGCATTTACAATATTCATTGATTTTTGCCATTGAAAAACGTCCAGAAATGTTTGAAGCTACTGACTGAATGAAAGGAGCTGGCATCTCACTCTCTTTGAATCTTCTTTATCATGCTAGGATTAGCAGGAAAAAGCAAAAAATTTCAGAATTGCACCTTGCAATGTGGAGATATTACTGTTTGTGCATTTACAATATTCATTGATTTTTGCCATTGAAAAACGTCCAGAAATGTTTGAAGCTACTGACTGAATGAAAGGAGCTGGCATCTCACTCTCTTTGAATCTTCTTTATCATGCTAGGATTAGCAGGAAAAAGCAAAAAATTTCAGAATTGCACCTTGCAATGTGGAGATATTACTGTTTGTGCATTTACAATATTCATTGATTTTTGCCATTGAAAAACATCATGTTATTCATATACCAGAAATGTTTGAAGCTACTGACTGAATGAAAGGAGCTGGCATCTCACTCTCTTTGAATCTTCTTTATCATGCTAGGATTAGCAGGAAAAAGCAAAAAATTTCAGAATTGCACCTTGCAATGTGGAGATATTACTGTTTGTGCATTTACAATATTCATTGATTTTTGCCATTGAAAAACGTCCAGAAATGTTTGAAGCTACTGACTGAATGAAAGGAGCTGGCATCTCACTCTCTTTGAATCTTCTTTATCATGCTAGGATTAGCAGGAAAAAGCAAAAAATTTCAGAATTGCACCTTGCAATGTGGAGATATTACTGTTTGTGCATTTACAATATTCATTGATTTTTGCCATTGAAAAACGTCCAGAAATGTTTGAAGCTACTGACTGAATGAAAGGAGCTGGCATCTCACTCTCTTTGAATCTTCTTTATCATGCTAGGATTAGCAGGAAAAAGCAAAAAATTTCAGAATTGCACCTTGCAATGTGGAGATATTACTGTTTGTGCATTTACAATATTCATTGATTTTTGCCATTGAAAAACATCCAGAAATGTTTGAAGCTACTGACTGAATGAAAGGAGCTGGCATCTCACTCTCTTTGAATCTTCTTTATCATGCTAGGATTAGCAGGAAAAAGCAAAAAATTTCAGAATTGCACCTTGCAATGTGGAGATATTACTGTTTGTGCATTTACAATATTCATTGATTTTTGCCATTGAAAAACATCATGTTATTCATATACCAGAAATGTTTGAAGCTACTGACTGAATGAAAGGAGCTGGCATCTCACTCTCTTTGAATCTTCTTTATCATGCTAGGATTAGCAGGAAAAAGCAAAAAATTTCAGAATTGCACCTTGCAATGTGGAGATATTACTGTTTGTGCATTTACAATATTCATTGATTTTTGCCATTGAAAAACGTCCAGAAATGTTTGAAGCTACTGACTGAATGAAAGGAGCTGACATCTCACTCTCTTTGAATCTTCTTTATCATGCTAGGATTAGCAGGAAAAAGCAAAAAATTTCAGAATTGCACCTTGCAATGTGGAGATATTACTGTTTGTGCATTTACAATATTCATTGATTTTTGCCATTGAAAAACATCCAGAAATGTTTGAAGCTACTGACTGAATGAAAGGAGCTGGCATCTCACTCTCTTTGAATCTTCTTTATCATGCTAGGATTAGCAGGAAAAAGCAAAAAATTTCAGAATTGCACCTTGCAATGTGGAGATATTACTGTTTGTGCATTTACAATATTCATTGATTTTTGCCATTGAAAAACATCATGTTATTCATTTACCAGAAATGTTTGAAGCTACTGACTGAATGAAAGGAGCTGGCATCTCACTCTCTTTGAATCTTCTTTATCATGCTAGGATTAGCAGGAAAAAGCAAAAAATTTCAGAATTGCACCTTGCAATGTGGAGATATTACTGTTTGTGCATTTACAATATTCATTGATTTTTGCCATTGAAAAACGTCCAGAAATGTTTGAAGCTACTGACTGAATGAAAGGAGCTGGCATCTCACTCTCTTTGAATCTTCTTTATCATGCTAGGATTAGCAGGAAAAAGCAAAAAATTTCAGAATTGCACCTTGCAATGTGGAGATATTACTGTTTGTGCATTTACAATATTCATTGATTTTTGCCATTGAAAAACGTCCAGAAATGTTTGAAGCTACTGACTGAATGAAAGGAGCTGGCATCTCACTCTCTTTGAATCTTCTTTATCATGCTAGGATTAGCAGGAAAAAGCAAAAAATTTCAGAATTGCACCTTGCAATGTGGAGATATTACTGTTTGTGCATTTACAATATTCATTGATTTTTGCCATTGAAAAACGTCTAGAAATGTTTGAAGCTACTGACTGAATGAAAGGAGCTGGCATCTCACTCTCTTTGAATCTTCTTTATCATGCTAGGATTAGCAGGAAAAAGCAAAAAATTTCAGAATTGCACCTTGCAATGTGGAGATATTACTGTTTGTGCATTTACAATATTCATTGATTTTTGCCATTGAAAAACATCATGTTATTCATATACCAGAAATGTTTGAAGCTACTGACTGAATGAAAGGAGCTGGCATCTCACTCTCTTTGAATCTTCTTTATCATGCTAGGATTAGCAGGAAAAAGCAAAAAATTTCAGAATTTCACCTTGCAATGTGGAGATATTACTGTTTGTGCATTTACAATATTCATTGATTTTTGCCATTGAAAAACATCCAGAAATGTTTGAAGCTACTGACTGAATGAAAGGAGCTGGCATCTCACTCTCTTTGAATCTTCTTTATCATGCTAGGATTAGCAGGAAAAAGCAAAAAATTTCAGAATTGCACCTTGCAATGTGGAGATATTACTGTTTGTGCATTTACAATATTCATTGATTTTTGCCATTGAAAAACATCATGTTATTCATATACCAGAAATGTTTGAAGCTACTGACTGAATGAAAGGAGCTGGCATCTCACTCTCTTTGAATCTTCTTTATCATGCTAGGATTAGCAGGAAAAAGCAAAAAATTTCAGAATTGCACCTTGCAATGTGGAGATATTACTGTTTGTGCATTTACAATATTCATTGATTTTTGCCATTGAAAAACGTCCAGAAATGTTTGAAGCTACTGACTGAATGAAAGGAGCTGACATCTCACTCTCTTTGAATCTTCTTTATCATGCTAGGATTAGCAGGAAAAAGCAAAAAATTTCAGAATTGCACCTTGCAATGTGGAGATATTACTGTTTGTGCATTTACAATATTCATTGATTTTTGCCATTGAAAAACATCCAGAAATGTTTGAAGCTACTGACTGAATGAAAGGAGCTGGCATCTCACTCTCTTTGAATCTTCTTTATCATGCTAGGATTAGCAGGAAAAAGCAAAAAATTTCAGAATTGCACCTTGCAATGTGGAGATATTACTGTTTGTGCATTTACAATATTCATTGATTTTTGCCATTGAAAAACATCATGTTATTCATTTACCAGAAATGTTTGAAGCTACTGACTGAATGAAAGGAGCTGGCATCTCACTCTCTTTGAATCTTCTTTATCATGCTAGGATTAGCAGGAAAAAGCAAAAAATTTCAGAATTGCACCTTGCAATGTGGAGATATTACTGTTTGTGCATTTACAATATTCATTGATTTTTGCCATTGAAAAACGTCCAGAAATGTTTGAAGCTACTGACTGAATGAAAGGAGCTGGCATCTCACTCTCTTTGAATCTTCTTTATCATGCTAGGATTAGCAGGAAAAAGCAAAAAATTTCAGAATTGCACCTTGCAATGTGGAGATATTACTGTTTGTGCATTTACAATATTCATTGATTTTTGCCATTGAAAAACGTCCAGAAATGTTTGAAGCTACTGACTGAATGAAAGGAGCTGGCATCTCACTCTCTTTGAATCTTCTTTATCATGCTAGGATTAGCAGGAAAAAGCAAAAAATTTCAGAATTGCACCTTGCAATGTGGAGATATTACTGTTTGTGCATTTACAATATTCATTGATTTTTGCCATTGAAAAACGTCTAGAAATGTTTGAAGCTACTGACTGAATGAAAGGAGCTGGCATCTCACTCTCTTTGAATCTTCTTTATCATGCTAGGATTAGCAGGAAAAAGCAAAAAATTTCAGAATTGCACCTTGCAATGTGGAGATATTACTGTTTGTGCATTTACAATATTCATTGATTTTTGCCATTGAAAAACATCATGTTATTCATATACCAGAAATGTTTGAAGCTACTGACTGAATGAAAGGAGCTGGCATCTCACTCTCTTTGAATCTTCTTTATCATGCTAGGATTAGCAGGAAAAAGCAAAAAATTTCAGAATTTCACCTTGCAATGTGGAGATATTACTGTTTGTGCATTTACAATATTCATTGATTTTTGCCATTGAAAAACATCCAGAAATGTTTGAAGCTACTGACTGAATGAAAGGAGCTGGCATCTCACTCTCTTTGAATCTTCTTTATCATGCTAGGATTAGCAGGAAAAAGCAAAAAATTTCAGAATTGCACCTTGCAATGTGGAGATATTACTGTTTGTGCATTTACAATATTCATTGATTTTTGCCATTGAAAAACATCATGTTATTCATATACCAGAAATGTTTGAAGCTACTGACTGAATGAAAGGAGCTGGCATCTCACTCTCTTTGAATCTTCTTTATCATGCTAGGATTAGCAGGAAAAAGCAAAAAATTTCAGAATTGCACCTTGCAATGTGGAGATATTACTGTTTGTGCATTTACAATATTCATTGATTTTTGCCATTGAAAAACGTCCAGAAATGTTTGAAGCTACTGACTGAATGAAAGGAGCTGGCATCTCACTCTCTTTGAATCTTCTTTATCATGCTAGGATTAGCAGGAAAAAGCAAAAAATTTCAGAATTGCACCTTGCAATGTGGAGATATTACTGTTTGTGCATTTACAATATTCATTGATTTTTGCCATTGAAAAACGTCCAGAAATGTTTGAAGCTACTGACTGAATGAAAGGAGCTGGCATCTCACTCTCTTTGAATCTTCTTTATCATGCTAGGATTAGCAGGAAAAAGCAAAAAATTTCAGAATTGCACCTTGCAATGTGGAGATATTACTGTTTGTGCATTTACAATATTCATTGATTTTTGCCATTGAAAAACATCATGTTATTCATATACCAGAAATGTTTGAAGCTACTGACTGAATGAAAGGAGCTGGCATCTCACTCTCTTTGAATCTTCTTTATCATGCTAGGATTAGCAGGAAAAAGCAAAAAATTTCAGAATTGCACCTTGCAATGTGGAGATATTACTGTTTGTGCATTTACAATATTCATTGATTTTTGCCATTGAAAAACGTCCAGAAATGTTTGAAGCTACTGACTGAATGAAAGGAGCTGGCATCTCACTCTCTTTGAATCTTCTTTATCATGCTAGGATTAGCAGGAAAAAGCAAAAAATTTCAGAATTGCACCTTGCAATGTGGAGATATTACTGTTTGTGCATTTACAATATTCATTGATTTTTGCCATTGAAAAACATCCAGAAATGTTTGAAGCTACTGACTGAATGAAAGGAGCTGGCATCTCACTCTCTTTGAATCTTCTTTATCATGCTAGGATTAGCAGGAAAAAGCAAAAAATTTCAGAATTGCACCTTGCAATGTGGAGATATTACTGTTTGTGCATTTACAATATTCATTGATTTTTGCCATTGAAAAACATCATGTTATTCATATACCAGAAATGTTTGAAGCTACTGACTGAATGAAAGGAGCTGGCATCTCACTCTCTTTGAATCTTCTTTATCATGCTAGGATTAGCAGGAAAAAGCAAAAAATTTCAGAATTGCACCTTGCAATGTGGAGATATTACTGTTTGTGCATTTACAATATTCATTGATTTTTGCCATTGAAAAACGTCCAGAAATGTTTGAAGCTACTGACTGAATGAAAGGAGCTGGCATCTCACTCTCTTTGAATCTTCTTTATCATGCTAGGATTAGCAGGAAAAAGCAAAAAATTTCAGAATTGCACCTTGCAATGTGGAGATATTACTGTTTGTGCATTTACAATATTCATTGATTTTTGCCATTGAAAAACGTCCAGAAATGTTTGAAGCTACTGACTGAATGAAAGGAGCTGGCATCTCACTCTCTTTGAATCTTCTTTATCATGCTAGGATTAGCAGGAAAAAGCAAAAAATTTCAGAATTGCACCTTGCAATGTGGAGATATTACTGTTTGTGCATTTACAATATTCATTGATTTTTGCCATTGAAAAACGTCTAGAAATGTTTGAAGCTACTGACTGAATGAAAGGAGCTGGCATCTCACTCTCTTTGAATCTTCTTTATCATGCTAGGATTAGCAGGAAAAAGCAAAAAATTTCAGAATTGCACCTTGCAATGTGGAGATATTACTGTTTGTGCATTTACAATATTCATTGATTTTTGCCATTGAAAAACATCATGTTATTCATATACCAGAAATGTTTGAAGCTACTGACTGAATGAAAGGAGCTGGCATCTCACTCTCTTTGAATCTTCTTTATCATGCTAGGATTAGCAGGAAAAAGCAAAAAATTTCAGAATTGCACCTTGCAATGTGGAGATATTACTGTTTGTGCATTTACAATATTCATTGATTTTTGCCATTGAAAAACGTCCAGAAATGTTTGAAGCTACTGACTGAATGAAAGGAGCTGGCATCTCACTCTCTTTGAATCTTCTTTATCATGCTAGGATTAGCAGGAAAAAGCAAAAAATTTCAGAATTGCACCTTGCAATGTGGAGATATTACTGTTTGTGCATTTACAATATTCATTGATTTTTGCCATTGAAAAACGTCCAGAAATGTTTGAAGCTACTGACTGAATGAAAGGAGCTGGCATCTCACTCTCTTTGAATCTTCTTTATCATGCTAGGATTAGCAGGAAAAAGCAAAAAATTTCAGAATTGCACCTTGCAATGTGGAGATATTACTGTTTGTGCATTTACAATATTCATTGATTTTTGCCATTGAAAAACATCATGTTATTCATATACCAGAAATGTTTGAAGCTACTGACTGAATGAAAGGAGCTGGCATCTCACTCTCTTTGAATCTTCTTTATCATGCTAGGATTAGCAGGAAAAAGCAAAAAATTTCAGAATTGCACCTTGCAATGTGGAGATATTACTGTTTGTGCATTTACAATATTCATTGATTTTTGCCATTGAAAAACGTCCAGAAATGTTTGAAGCTACTGACTGAATGAAAGGAGCTGGCATCTCACTCTCTTTGAATCTTCTTTATCATGCTAGGATTAGCAGGAAAAAGCAAAAAATTTCAGAATTGCACCTTGCAATGTGGAGATATTACTGTTTGTGCATTTACAATATTCATTGATTTTTGCCATTGAAAAACGTCCAGAAATGTTTGAAGCTACTGACTGAATGAAAGGAGCTGGCATCTCACTCTCTTTGAATCTTCTTTATCATGCTAGGATTAGCAGGAAAAAGCAAAAAATTTCAGAATTGCACCTTGCAATGTGGAGATATTACTGTTTGTGCATTTACAATATTCATTGATTTTTGCCATTGAAAAACATCCAGAAATGTTTGAAGCTACTGACTGAATGAAAGGAGCTGGCATCTCACTCTCTTTGAATCTTCTTTATCATGCTAGGATTAGCAGGAAAAAGCAAAAAATTTCAGAATTGCACCTTGCAATGTGGAGATATTACTGTTTGTGCATTTACAATATTCATTGATTTTTGCCATTGAAAAACATCATGTTATTCATATACCAGAAATGTTTGAAGCTACTGACTGAATGAAAGGAGCTGGCATCTCACTCTCTTTGAATCTTCTTTATCATGCTAGGATTAGCAGGAAAAAGCAAAAAATTTCAGAATTGCACCTTGCAATGTGGAGATATTACTGTTTGTGCATTTACAATATTCATTGATTTTTGCCATTGAAAAACGTCCAGAAATGTTTGAAGCTACTGACTGAATGAAAGGAGCTGACATCTCACTCTCTTTGAATCTTCTTTATCATGCTAGGATTAGCAGGAAAAAGCAAAAAATTTCAGAATTGCACCTTGCAATGTGGAGATATTACTGTTTGTGCATTTACAATATTCATTGATTTTTGCCATTGAAAAACATCCAGAAATGTTTGAAGCTACTGACTGAATGAAAGGAGCTGGCATCTCACTCTCTTTGAATCTTCTTTATCATGCTAGGATTAGCAGGAAAAAGCAAAAAATTTCAGAATTGCACCTTGCAATGTGGAGATATTACTGTTTGTGCATTTACAATATTCATTGATTTTTGCCATTGAAAAACATCATGTTATTCATTTACCAGAAATGTTTGAAGCTACTGACTGAATGAAAGGAGCTGGCATCTCACTCTCTTTGAATCTTCTTTATCATGCTAGGATTAGCAGGAAAAAGCAAAAAATTTCAGAATTGCACCTTGCAATGTGGAGATATTACTGTTTGTGCATTTACAATATTCATTGATTTTTGCCATTGAAAAACGTCCAGAAATGTTTGAAGCTACTGACTGAATGAAAGGAGCTGGCATCTCACTCTCTTTGAATCTTCTTTATCATGCTAGGATTAGCAGGAAAAAGCAAAAAATTTCAGAATTGCACCTTGCAATGTGGAGATATTACTGTTTGTGCATTTACAATATTCATTGATTTTTGCCATTGAAAAACGTCCAGAAATGTTTGAAGCTACTGACTGAATGAAAGGAGCTGGCATCTCACTCTCTTTGAATCTTCTTTATCATGCTAGGATTAGCAGGAAAAAGCAAAAAATTTCAGAATTGCACCTTGCAATGTGGAGATATTACTGTTTGTGCATTTACAATATTCATTGATTTTTGCCATTGAAAAACGTCTAGAAATGTTTGAAGCTACTGACTGAATGAAAGGAGCTGGCATCTCACTCTCTTTGAATCTTCTTTATCATGCTAGGATTAGCAGGAAAAAGCAAAAAATTTCAGAATTGCACCTTGCAATGTGGAGATATTACTGTTTGTGCATTTACAATATTCATTGATTTTTGCCATTGAAAAACATCATGTTATTCATATACCAGAAATGTTTGAAGCTACTGACTGAATGAAAGGAGCTGGCATCTCACTCTCTTTGAATCTTCTTTATCATGCTAGGATTAGCAGGAAAAAGCAAAAAATTTCAGAATTTCACCTTGCAATGTGGAGATATTACTGTTTGTGCATTTACAATATTCATTGATTTTTGCCATTGAAAAACATCCAGAAATGTTTGAAGCTACTGACTGAATGAAAGGAGCTGGCATCTCACTCTCTTTGAATCTTCTTTATCATGCTAGGATTAGCAGGAAAAAGCAAAAAATTTCAGAATTGCACCTTGCAATGTGGAGATATTACTGTTTGTGCATTTACAATATTCATTGATTTTTGCCATTGAAAAACATCATGTTATTCATATACCAGAAATGTTTGAAGCTACTGACTGAATGAAAGGAGCTGGCATCTCACTCTCTTTGAATCTTCTTTATCATGCTAGGATTAGCAGGAAAAAGCAAAAAATTTCAGAATTGCACCTTGCAATGTGGAGATATTACTGTTTGTGCATTTACAATATTCATTGATTTTTGCCATTGAAAAACGTCCAGAAATGTTTGAAGCTACTGACTGAATGAAAGGAGCTGACATCTCACTCTCTTTTAATCTTCTTTATCATGCTAGGATTAGCAGGAAAAAGCAAAAAATTTCAGAATTGCACCTTGCAATGTGGAGATATTACTGTTTGTGCATTTACAATATTCATTGATTTTTGCCATTGAAAAACATCCAGAAATGTTTGAAGCTACTGACTGAATGAAAGGAGCTGGCATCTCACTCTCTTTGAATCTCCTTTATCATGCTAGGATTAGCAGGAAAAAGCAAAAAATTTCAGAATTGCACCTTGCAATGTGGAGATATTACTGATTGTGCATTTACAATATTCATTGATTTTTGCCATTGAAAAACATCATGTTATTCATATACCAGAAATGTTTGAAGCTACTGACTGAATGAAAGGAGCTGGCATGTCACTCTCTTTGAATCTTCTTTATCATGCTAGGATTAGCAGGAAAAAGCAATAAATTTCAGAATTGCACCTTGCAATGTGGAGATATTACTGTTTGTGCATTTACAATATTCATTGATTTTTGCCATTGAAAAACGTCCAGAAATGTTTGAAGCTACTGACTGAATGAAAGGAGCTGGCATCTCACTCTCTTTGAATCTTCTTTATCATGCTAGGATTAGCAGGAAAAAGCAAAAAATTTCAGAATTGCACCTTGCAATGTGGAGATATTACTGTTTGTGCATTTACAATATTCATTGATTTTTGCCATTGAAAAACATCATGTTATTCATATACCAGAAATGTTTGAAGCTACTGACTGAATGAAAGGAGCTGGCATCTCACTCTCTTTGAATCTTCTTTATCATGCTAGGATTAGCAGGAAAAAGCAAAAAATTTCAGAATTGCACCTTGCAATGTGGAGATATTACTGTTTGTGCATTTACAATATTCATTGATTTTTGCCATTGAAAAACGTCCAGAAATGTTTGAAGCTACTGACTGAATGAAAGGAGCTGACATCTCACTATCTTTGAATCTTCTTTATCATGCTAGGATTAGCAGGAAAAAGCAAAAAATTTCAGAATTGCACCTTGCAATGTGGAGATATTACTGTTTGTGCATTTACAATATTCATTGATTTTTGCCATTGAAAAACATCCAGAAATGTTTGAAGCTACTGACTGAATGAAAGGAGCTGGCATCTCACTCTCTTTGAATCTTCTTTATCATGCTAGGATTAGCAGGAAAAAGCAAAAAATTTCAGAATTGCACCTTGCAATGTGGAGATATTACTGTTTGTGCATTTACAATATTCATTGATTTTTGCCATTGAAAAACGTCCAGAAATGTTTGAAGCTACTGACTGAATGAAAGGAGCTGGCATCTCACTCTCTTTGAATCTTCTTTATCATGCTAGGATTAGCAGGAAAAAGCAAAAAATTTCAGAATTGCACCTTGCAATGTGGAGATATTACTGTTTGTGCATTTACAATATTCATTGATTTTTGCCATTGAAAAACGTCCAGAAATGTTTGAAGCTACTGACTGAATGAAAGGAGCTGGCATCTCACTCTCTTTGAATCTTCTTTATCATGCTAGGATTAGCAGGAAAAAGCAAAAAATTTCAGAATTGCACCTTGCAATGTGGAGATATTACTGTTTGTGCATTTACAATATTCATTGATTTTTGCCATTGAAAAACGTCTAGAAATGTTTGAAGCTACTGACTGAATGAAAGGAGCTGGCATCTCACTCTCTTTGAATCTTCTTTATCATGCTAGGATTAGCAGGAAAAAGCAAAAATTTCAGAATTGCACCTTGCAATGTGGAGATATTACTGTTTGTGCATTTACAATATTCATTGATTTTTGCCATTGAAAAACATCATGTTATTCATATACCAGAAATGTTTGAAGCTACTGACTGAATGAAAGGAGCTGGCATCTCACTCTCTTTGAATCTTCTTTATCATGCTAGGATTAGCAGGAAAAAGCAAAAAATTTCAGAATTGCACCTTGCAATGTGGAGATATTACTGTTTGTGCATTTACAATATTCATTGATTTTTGCCATTGAAAAACGTCCAGAAATGTTTGAAGCTACTGACTGAATGAAAGGAGCTGACATCTCACTCTCTTTGAATCTTCTTTATCATGCTAGGATTAGCAGGAAAAAGCAAAAAATTTCAGAATTGCACCTTGCAATGTGGAGATATTACTGTTTGTGCATTTACAATATTCATTGATTTTTGCCATTGAAAAACATCCAGAAATGTTTGAAGCTACTGACTGAATGAAAGGAGCTGGCATCTCACTCTCTTTGAATCTTCTTTATCATGCTAGGATTAGCAGGAAAAAGCAAAAAATTTCAGAATTGCACCTTGCAATGTGGAGATATTACTGTTTGTGCATTTACAATATTCATTGATTTTTGCCATTGAAAAACATCATGTTATTCATTTACCAGAAATGTTTGAAGCTACTGACTGAATGAAAGGAGCTGGCATCTCACTCTCTTTGAATCTTCTTTATCATGCTAGGATTAGCAGGAAAAAGCAAAAAATTTCAGAATTGCACCTTGCAATGTGGAGATATTACTGTTTGTGCATTTACAATATTCATTGATTTTTGCCATTGAAAAACGTCCAGAAATGTTTGAAGCTACTGACTGAATGAAAGGAGCTGGCATCTCACTCTCTTTGAATCTTCTTTATCATGCTAGGATTAGCAGGAAAAAGCAAAAAATTTCAGAATTGCACCTTGCAATGTGGAGATATTACTGTTTGTGCATTTACAATATTCATTGATTTTTGCCATTGAAAAACGTCCAGAAATGTTTGAAGCTACTGACTGAATGAAAGGAGCTGGCATCTCACTCTCTTTGAATCTTCTTTATCATGCTAGGATTAGCAGGAAAAAGCAAAAAATTTCAGAATTGCACCTTGCAATGTGGAGATATTACTGTTTGTGCATTTACAATATTCATTGATTTTTGCCATTGAAAAACATCATGTTATTCATATACCAGAAATGTTTGAAGCTACTGACTGAATGAAAGGAGCTGGCATCTCACTCTCTTTGAATCTTCTTTATCATGCTAGGATTAGCAGGAAAAAGCAAAAAATTTCAGAATTGCACCTTGCAATGTGGAGATATTACTGTTTGTGCATTTACAATATTCATTGATTTTTGCCATTGAAAAACATCCAGAAATGTTTGAAGCTACTGACTGAATGAAAGGAGCTGGCATCTCACTCTCTTTGAATCTTCTTTATCATGCTAGGATTAGCAGGAAAAAGCAAAAAATTTCAGAATTGCACCTTGCAATGTGGAGATATTACTGTTTGTGCATTTACAATATTCATTGATTTTTGCCATTGAAAAACATCATGTTATTCATATACCAGAAATGTTTGAAGCTACTGATTGAATGAAAGGAGCTGGCATCTCACTCTCTTTGAATCTTCTTTATCATGCTAGGATTAGCAGGAAAAAGCAAAAAATTTCAGAATTGCACCTTGCAATGTGGAGATATTACTGTTTGTGCATTTACAATATTCATTGATTTTTGCCATTGAAAAACGTCCAGAAATGTTTGAAGCTACTGACTGAATTAAAGGAGCTGACATCTCACTCTCTTTTAATCTTCTTTATCATGCTAGGATTAGCAGGAAAAAGCAAAAAATTTCAGAATTGCACCTTGCAATGTGGAGATATTACTGTTTGTGCATTTACAATATTCATTGATTTTTGCCATTGAAAAACATCCAGAAATGTTTGAAGCTACTGACTGAATGAAAGGAGCTGGCATCTCACTCTCTTTGAATCTCCTTTATCATGCTAGGATTAGCAGGAAAAAGCAAAAAATTTCAGAATTGCACCTTGCAATGTGGAGATATTACTGATTGTGCATTTACAATATTCATTGATTTTTGCCATTGAAAAACATCATGTTATTCATATACCAGAAATGTTTGAAGCTACTGACTGAATGAAAGGAGCTGGCATGTCACTCTCTTTGAATCTTCTTTATCATGCTAGGATTAGCAGGAAAAAGCAATAAATTTCAGAATTGCACCTTGCAATGTGGAGATATTACTGTTTGTGCATTTACAATATTCATTGATTTTTGCCATTGAAAAACGTCCAGAAATGTTTGAAGCTACTGACTGAATGAAAGGAGCTGGCATCTCACTCTCTTTGAATCTTCTTTATCATGCTAGGATTAGCAGGAAAAAGCAAAAAATTTCAGAATTGCACCTTGCAATGTGGAGATATTACTGTTTGTGCATTTACAATATTCATTGATTTTTGCCATTGAAAAACGTCTAGAAATGTTTGAAGCTACTGACTGAATGAAAGGAGCTGGCATCTCACTCTCTTTGAATCTTCTTTATCATGCTAGGATTAGCAGGAAAAAGCAAAAAATTTCAGAATTGCACCTTGCAATGTGGAGATATTACTGTTTGTGCATTTACAATATTCATTGATTTTTGCCATTGAAAAACATCATGTTATTCATATACCAGAAATGTTTGAAGCTACTGACTGAATGAAAGGAGCTGGCACCTCACTCTCTTTGAATCTTCTTTATCATGCTAGGATTAGCAGGAAAAAGCAAAAAAATTCAGAATTGCACCTTGCAATGTGGAGATATTACTGTTTGTGCATTTACAATATTCATTGATTTTTGCCATTGAAAAACGTCCAGAAATGTTTGAAGCTACTGACTGAATGAAAGGAGCTGGCATCTCACTCTCTTTGAATCTTCTTTATCATGCTAGGATTAGCAGGAAAAAGCAAAAAATTTCAGAATTGCACCTTGCAATGTGGAGATATTACTGTTTGTGCATTTACAATATTCATTGATTTTTGCCATTGAAAAACGTCCAGAAATGTTTGAAGCTACTGACTGAATGAAAGGAGCTGGCATCTCCCTCTCTTTGAATCTTCTTTATCATGCTAGGATTAGCAGGAAAAAGCAAAAAATTTCAGAATTGCACCTTGCAATGTGGAGATATTACTGTTTGTGCATTTACAATATTCATTGATTTTTGCCATTGAAAAACATCATGTTATTCATATACCAGAAATGTTTGAAGCTACTGACTGAATGAAAGGAGCTGGCATCTCACTCTCTTTGAATCTTCTTTATCATGCTAGGATTAGCAGGAAAAAGCAAAAAATTTCAGAATTGCACCTTGCAATGTGGAGATATTACTGTTTGTGCATTTACAATATTCATTGATTTTTGCCATTGAAAAACGTCCAGAAATGTTTGAAGCTACTGACTGAATGAAAGGAGCTGGCATCTCACTCTCTTTGAATCTTCTTTATCATGCTAGGATTAGCAGGAAAAAGCAAAAAATTTCAGAATTGCACCTTGCAATGTGGAGATATTACTGTTTGTGCACTTACAATATTCATTGATTTTTGCCATTGAAAAACGTCCAGAAATGTTTGAAGCTACTGACTGAATGAAAGGAGCTGGCATCTCACTCTCTTTGAATCTTCTTTATCATGCTAGGATTAGCAGGAAAAAGCAAAAAATTTCAGAATTGCACCTTGCAATGTGGAGATATTACTGTTTGTGCATTTACAATATTCATTGATTTTTGCCATTGAAAAACATCCAGAAATGTTTGAAGCTACTGACTGAATGAAAGGAGCTGGCATCTCACTCTCTTTGAATCTTCTTTATCATGCTAGGATTAGCAGGAAAAAGCAAAAAATTTCAGAATTGCACCTTGCAATGTGGAGATATTACTGTTTGTGCATTTACAATATTCATTGATTTTTGCCATTGAAAAACATCATGTTATTCATATGCCAGAAATGTTTGAAGCTACTGACTGAATGAAAGGAGCTGGCATCTCAATCTCTTTGAATCTTCTTTATCATGCTAGGATTAGCAGGAAAAAGCAAAAAATTTCAGAATTGCACCTTGCAATGTGGAGATATTACTGTTTGTGCATTTACAATATTCATTGATTTTTGCCATTGAAAAACATCCAGAAATGTTTGAAGCTACTGACTGAATGAAAGGAGCTGGCATCTCACTCTCTTTGAATCTTCTTTATCATGCTAGGATTAGCAGGAAAAAGCAAAAAATTTCAGAATTGCACCTTGCAATGTGGAGATATTACTGTTTGTGCATTTACAATATTCATTGATTTTTGCCATTGAAAAACATCATGTTATTCATATACCAGAAATGTTTGAAGCTACTGACTGAATGAAAGGAGCTGGCATCTCACTCTCTTTGAATCTTCTTTATCATGCTAGGATTAGCAGGAAAAAGCAAAAAATTTCAGAATTGCACCTTGCAATGTGGAGATATTACTGTTTGTGCATTTACAATATTCATTGATTTTTGCCATTGAAAAACGTCCAGAAATGTTTGAAGCTACTGACTGAATGAAAGGAGCTGACATCTCACTCTCTTTGAATCTTCTTTATCATGCTAGGATTAGCAGGAAAAAGCAAAAAATTTCAGAATTGCACCTTGCAATGTGGAGATATTACTGTTTGTGCATTTACAATATTCATTGATTTTTGCCATTGAAAAACATCCAGAAATGTTTGAAGCTACTGACTGAATGAAAGGAGCTGGCATCTCACTCTCTTTGAATCTTCTTTATCATGCTAGGATTAGCAGGAAAAAGCAAAAAATTTCAGAATTGCACCTTGCAATGTGGAGATATTACTGTTTGTGCATTTACAATATTCATTGATTTTTGCCATTGAAAAACATCATGTTATTCATTTACCAGAAATGTTTGAAGCTACTGACTGAATGAAAGGAGCTGGCATCTCACTCTCTTTGAATCTTCTTTATCATGCTAGGATTAGCAGGAAAAAGCAAAAAATTTCAGAATTGCACCTTGCAATGTGGAGATATTACTGTTTGTGCATTTACAATATTCATTGATTTTTGCCATTGAAAAACGTCCAGAAATGTTTGAAGCTACTGACTGAATGAAAGGAGCTGGCATCTCACTCTCTTTGAATCTTCTTTATCATGCTAGGATTAGCAGGAAAAAGCAAAAAATTTCAGAATTGCACCTTGCAATGTGGAGATATTACTGTTTGTGCATTTACAATATTCATTGATTTTTGCCATTGAAAAACGTCCAGAAATGTTTGAAGCTACTGACTGAATGAAAGGAGCTGGCATCTCACTCTCTTTGAATCTTCTTTATCATGCTAGGATTAGCAGGAAAAAGCAAAAAATTTCAGAATTGCACCTTGCAATGTGGAGATATTACTGTTTGTGCATTTACAATATTCATTGATTTTTGCCATTGAAAAACGTCTAGAAATGTTTGAAGCTACTGACTGAATGAAAGGAGCTGGCATCTCACTCTCTTTGAATCTTCTTTATCATGCTAGGATTAGCAGGAAAAAGCAAAAAATTTCAGAATTGCACCTTGCAATGTGGAGATATTACTGTTTGTGCATTTACAATATTCATTGATTTTTGCCATTGAAAAACATCATGTTATTCATATACCAGAAATGTTTGAAGCTACTGACTGAATGAAAGGAGCTGGCATCTCACTCTCTTTGAATCTTCTTTATCATGCTAGGATTAGCAGGAAAAAGCAAAAAATTTCAGAATTGCACCTTGCAATGTGGAGATATTACTGTTTGTGCATTTACAATATTCATTGATTTTTGCCATTGAAAAACGTCCAGAAATGTTTGAAGCTACTGACTGAATGAAAGGAGCTGACATCTCACTCTCTTTTAATCTTCTTTATCATGCTAGGATTAGCAGGAAAAAGCAAAAAATTTCAGAATTGCACCTTGCAATGTGGAGATATTACTGTTTGTGCATTTACAATATTCATTGATTTTTGCCATTGAAAAACATCCAGAAATGTTTGAAGCTACTGACTGAATGAAAGGAGCTGGCATCTCACTCTCTTTGAATCTCCTTTATCATGCTAGGATTAGCAGGAAAAAGCAAAAAATTTCAGAATTGCACCTTGCAATGTGGAGATATTACTGATTGTGCATTTACAATATTCATTGATTTTTGCCATTGAAAAACATCATGTTATTCATATACCAGAAATGTTTGAAGCTACTGACTGAATGAAAGGAGCTGGCATGTCACTCTCTTTGAATCTTCTTTATCATGCTAGGATTAGCAGGAAAAAGCAATAAATTTCAGAATTGCACCTTGCAATGTGGAGATATTACTGTTTGTGCATTTACAATATTCATTGATTTTTGCCATTGAAAAACGTCCAGAAATGTTTGAAGCTACTGACTGAATGAAAGGAGCTGGCATCTCACTCTCTTTGAATCTTCTTTATCATGCTAGGATTAGCAGGAAAAAGCAAAAAATTTCAGAATTGCACCTTGCAATGTGGAGATATTACTGTTTGTGCATTTACAATATTCATTGATTTTTGCCATTGAAAAACATCATGTTATTCATATACCAGAAATGTTTGAAGCTACTGACTGAATGAAAGGAGCTGGCATCTCACTCTCTTTGAATCTTCTTTATCATGCTAGGATTAGCAGGAAAAAGCAAAAAATTTCAGAATTGCACCTTGCAATGTGGAGATATTACTGTTTGTGCATTTACAATATTCATTGATTTTTGCCATTGAAAAACGTCCAGAAATGTTTGAAGCTACTGACTGAATGAAAGGAGCTGACATCTCACTCTCTTTGAATCTTCTTTATCATGCTGGGATTAGCAGGAAAAAGCAAAAAATTTCAGAATTGCACCTTGCAATGTGGAGATATTACTGTTTGTGCATTTACAATATTCATTGATTTTTGCCATTGAAAAACATCCAGAAATGTTTGAAGCTACTGACTGAATGAAAGGAGCTGGCATCTCACTCTCTTTGAATCTTCTTTATCATGCTAGGATTAGCAGGAAAAAGCAAAAAATTTCAGAATTGCACCTTGCAATGTGGAGATATTACTGTTTGTGCATTTACAATATTTATTGATTTTTGCCATTGAAAAACGTCCAGAAATGTTTGAAGCTACTGACTGAATGAAAGGAGCTGGCATCTCACTCTCTTTGTTTTACCATATTTTTTTTATTTTTAATAAACAATTTAACAGGGGAATAACAGACGTAGCATAAAAGTAGTGGCAAAAGAGTATTCGTAATAAGGGATAAATTCTAGGGAAGGGGAGAGGGAAAGGGAACAAACGGGAATGGATAACAGAAAAAGATGGGAGAAATTTGTTCGTCAAATAGTATATACGATAATACATAAACTTGAGCAATTTAAGCACACATTACTATCATTAGCAAAAATTAAACATATTAATGAGCTAAACGTGACACACGTTAAGATGTTCCAGCATTATGAGAGGGTTGAGGGAACTTAGTGAGCCAAATATCCCACTTCCTAGAGAATTTAGGTAAATTATTGTTGATAAGAGCAAATCTGAGTTCAAATATTCTATGGAGATCCATCTTATCAACTAAGTCCTCCAAAGTGGGGACATGTGACTTTCTCCAATAAAAAGCCAATGCGTTCTTACACACTGAAAATAAGTGAATCACCAAAGATCTTTCAAACGACTTATATGATTCGAGATCCAAGGATAGTAAAGCCATTTGAGGGGTCAATACTAAAGGTCTGCCTAAAAGATCATCTACCAAAGAAGAGATCTCAGCCCATAGATTCCGGATTTTAGGGCAGCTCCAAAAGAGATGTAAAAGATCTCCCCTAAGGCCGCATTCCCTCCAACAAAGGGGAGAGTTGCTGGGCTTTATATGGTGAAGCCTGATTGGAGTGTAATACCATCTGGTTAGAATTTTGAAGTAAGCCTCTTGTAAGGGCATAGATATATTAGAGGCTTGAGAAAAAAGAACAGCACTCTCCCATTGATCGGATTGGAAATTGAGTTTTAGATCTTTTTCCCAACGAATCATGTAGAGGTGTTTTTGGAAGGAAAGATCATTATTGAAGCTGTTATATATGTGTCTCAGGCTCCAAAAAATTTTGTGGGATGGGTTGCTTAACAGGTTCACCGAGGTTTCAGAAACAATAAGTTTACCAGAAGTAAAATCCAGAATAATGCTCTTTAAATGAGAGTATAAAAAGAAATCAGAAGAAGGTAAGTTGAATCTTTTTTTAAGAATTTGGAAAGGAATAAAGGCAGAAGCTTCATAGAAGTCTCCAATTTTCCTTAACCCTTTATTGTCCCACTGATCTGGAATGGAAGAGTTATACAGATCAGCAACAAAACCAATTGGAAAATTTTTGACAAAAGACAACTTATCCATATCAGAATCTCTTAGGGGACTCTTTTTCTTTCTTTTGGCGATTTTTTTCCAGGCGTCAATAATCGCCTGGAAAATAGGATGGGAAGAATCATGAGTGCACTGTTTAAAGAGATGTCTAAGTAACAGTTCACGGGGAGAAGAGCCATTATTTAAGAAGGTCTCCAGAGTCATCCAAGCTGGGGGACTGTCAGAATTAAACCAATTACTGCTCTGTTTGATGAGGTTTGCCAAATAGTAAGCGGAAATATTAGGGTGACTCAGACCTCCGTTACATTTATTCTTGTACAATATATCTGCAGATATCCTCGCACGTTTATTATCCCAGACATAAGAATTAATCTGATTTTGAATTTTTTGAATAAAGATGTGAGAAATAGTTAAAGGTAAGTTGCGGAAAAAATACAAGATTTTGGGTAGAACAAACATCTTAATAGAGAGGACTCTACCCCACCATGACAAATCTCTTTTCAAAAAATCCATCAAATCTCCACGGACGATGTCCTCAATCAGAACCAGGTTGTCAGAAATTGTTGAGTTAATAGTTTTACCAATACTGATCCCCAAATAAGTCAGATTGCGTTTAGCCAAACCGAAGGAAAATCTCGAGTGTAAAACCTCTCTCGTCTGGCGGTCCAGATTAATGTTTAAAAGTTTAGACTTCTCATTATTGATCTTAAAATAAGAAATCTGAGAGAATAGTTCTAGAACCTTCGAAACTTCCGCAACCGAATTTACTGGGTCCAGCAAGGAAAGCATAACATCATCCGCAAAGAGGCCGATTTTAAATTCTCGAGATGGGGTAGAAATCCCCCTAATGTCAGTGTTTTCTCTAATCCTCTGTGCCAAAGGCTCCATAGCCAAGACAAAGAGAAGGGGGGAAAGTGGGCAACCCTGTCTGGTACCGTTTGTAATAGGGATTGGGTTTGAGAGATAATTGTTAACATAAATTTTTGCTTGGGGGTTAGAATAGAGGGCCATAATTGAAGAGAGAAATTTGTTGTCAAAACCGAATTTAATAAGGGTGAGTTTAAGGTATAGCCAATTTAACCTGTCGAAAGCTTTTTCAGCATCTAAAGCAAGCAATGAAGTTGGGAGTTTCGCCGTATTTATCACCTTAATAATATTCAGAAGTCTTCTAGAGCCATCAGTTGCTTGCCTCCCACCAACGAAGCCAATCTGATCGTCATTGATGAGAGATGGAAGAATAGTCGATAAACGATTGGCCAGAATTTTCGAATATATCTTAATGTCAGTGTTAATTAGCGAAATGGGCCTATAATTTTTAACATTATCTCTCTCATCCTTAGACTTGGGTATTAGGGTAATGGTGGCTTCCAGCATTTCTGAGGGGAAGGAGCTTATTGAGGAAGCATGATTGAAAATTTTCGTGAGAGGGGAAGAAAGTAGGTCGCAAAAAGTTTTATAATACTCATTGATGAACCCGTCTGGACCCGGAGCCTTGAAATCTTTAAGTTGCTTTATTGTGTTAATAATTTCAAGGTTAGAAAAAGGCTTATTCAATGACTCGTGATCCAGAGGGCTCAATTTCGGTAGGTTAATGGAGGATAAAAATTTGTTGATTGCATCTGGGTGAGGATGGGGAATTAGAGGGTCAGTTTTGATGTTGTAGAGTTTTTTGTAAAAGTCTGCAAACTGGTTCACTATATCTTTAGGGTGGCAAAACGTTATTCCACTATTGTTTTTTATTTTATCTATTCTATTAATCGCTCTTTTACATTTAACTAGGCGAGCCATAAAGCGAGTAGGTTTATTTAGAGCCGCATAGTAATTAAATTTTGATTTCCGAATAATCGCATCATAGGAGGAAAAAATTTCTGATTTTAGCTCTATCCTTAAATTTGAGAGCTCTTTTTGAATTATTGGGGAAGGGGAAGGAAGATTTATTTGTTCTAGTTCTTTTTCCCTAATCAGTTTTTGAAGAGAATTGATTTTTGTTCTTTTTTCTTTTTTTTCAGATGAGGATATCTGCATTAGTACACCACGAAGGACAGCCTTGTGAGCGCACCAGCTGGAGAAGGGATTAGATAAGTCTGGGGTATCGTTCTCCCTAAAATAATCCGAAATAGCTTTTTCAATAATTTTTTTGTTCTTGGGGTTATGAATAAGTGAAGATCTACATTTCCAAAGAAATCCGTTTTTAATAAGAGGACCAATATGAATTTCACATGACGTAGGGGCATGATCTGATAGAGACCTAAGGCCTATAGATACGTTAGAGAATTTGGGTAAAGAAAAGACATCAGTTATTATTAAGTCAATTCTAGAGGCCGTTTGGTGCGCATCCGAAAAGTGGGAGAATTCTTTGGAGGTAGTTTGCAGACATCTAAATGTATCAAATAGTTCATTTTTATAAAGCCAATTATTTAGCGTCGGGTATAGGTGACGGCTGGGGGAGGAAGAGTCCATATGCCCGTCCGGGACCATGTTGAAGTCTCCTAAAAAAATCAATTCGCCTCTCCTAACCTCTTCAACCTTTCTAAAAACCTTGTTCAAAAAGGGTATTTGCTTTTTATTTGGGGCGTATAGGTTAACAACAGTGCACTCATGATTATTCAGTTTACAGAGCAATATATGGAACCTTCCATTGGCATCCTTATGCTGATCTAAAAACTCAAATGGGACAGAATCTCTGATCACTGTAGCTACACCGGCTTTTTTCCGGTCGAGAGTGGATTCAAATATATGAGGGTAGTGTTTGTGGGTGAAGGTAGGGTGTTTTCCCTCGGCAAACCTTGTCTCCTGAAGACACGCAACATCAGCACCAAGATGAACCAATTCCCTCCAAAGGGAGAATCTCTTATTGGGACTGTTTAGGCCTCTTACATTATAGGTGATGATCTTAATAGGCATAGGTAAATTAATAATCAAAGTAAGTCAAAAGGAGAGGGGTCAGTTGGTCCAACAAATTCCCAAAAAATAAAAATCAACCGACAATCAAAGCTGGAATACAATATCTCTAATATTAATTCAAAGATAGTAATAACAATAACCAAGTATTCAAAGAAGAAGAAAAAAAACGAATCAAAAAATCTCCTGAGGGAACCTTCACCGAAAAGGTTCTCCCTCAGATTGGGGGGAAAAATAATGTGGACAAACCATGAAGGCTAAATGTAAAGAAGAATGATAAATTTATTATAGCATGTTAGGTGAGGTGATAGAATAAGTTTATTTTTAAAGAGGGCTTCCGAGGGAGTAGTGTTTATCATTTCAGCGGTGGGGTGCCTTTGTAACTTTGTAGGGAATGTCTTTTATAAAATCAAAAAATTTAGGGCCTTCATCAGGATCTGTAAGAGTGAATGTTTTCCGGTTAAAAAAAATCAGCAACTTTACTGGAAAGCCCCACCTATACGGGATATTCATATCCCTCAGTCTATCTGTGGTCAATTTGTATGACCTTCTTGTATCCATGGTTTCTTTGGAAAAATCTGAAAAGATTTTTAGGTGCGAAAAAGGCTTTGGAAAAGTCCTGTTTTCCCTAATATAATTCAAGATTCTCTCTTTGGTCGAGAAAAAATGTAGTCTAACTATTACATCCCTAGGAAAATCCGAGGAGATGGAGGTCGGACGAAATAAGCGATGGGCCCTATCAATGATAAGATCCTGCTCAGAAAGGGATGGGATTGTCTTATGAAATAGGTCTTTGACAAAAGCCGAAATATCTGAGGAAGAAACATCCTCAGATATGCCCCTAATCTTCAAGTTATTTCTTCTACTTCTATCCTCCAAATCCGCAACTTTTAATCTGAGTCTTTTAAGCTCAGATTTAATTTCTAGATTATCAGAAGAGACAGACTCTACCTTTCCCTCCACCGTTTCAAGTCTTTTAGTGTTTTCCTCCAATTTAAGACCAAAAGCTTCCAAAGTAGATTTCATGGTGTCTACCTGTTTCTCGAAGCCCAGTTTCATATTTCTGTCAATCGTCTTTAAAAGATTGTCCAGATATGAACCAAGGTCGGTATTTCCCAACTCTTGTGAAATGGGCATTTTGACCGGGACACTAAGCGTAGGGTCTGGGGACGAAGGGGAAAAGTCCTTTTTAGCACGTCTCTTATCTGGACTAGGATTAGGAGACGTGTCCGAGGATTCCTCCTCCGAACTCGTAGCCAGTGAAGAATACTTGTTGCTCCAGGCTCCTGGGTCCCTTCTCTTTGATGAGATGGAAATATCCATCTCTTCCACTTTTTTTTCTTTAACTACGGTAGAAGGGGCAGGTTTAGCATCAGGAATTCTCTGTGGTTTTGGAGATAATAGACTTTTAGAAGATTCTTTGGTGGGAGAGCTTATTTTAGAACTCTGTCTGTCTTCCGGATTTCTATGAGGTGATCTGGACTTAAGTGGACTGACAGTATTGACAGCATCTTCTGATGGGTTTGAAAATGAAAAGCGTTGGGAGGACTTCGCTCTAACCGCACTAGTTTTAAGGGGAGCTTCCAAAGACTTTTGGGTATTTTTTTTATTAGCCGCCATTATAAAATATCAGACCTATGGGTATATATATATAGAAAAACACTAAAATGACACTAGAAATATTTGACCTAAAGGGTGGACAAAAGACTTTAGGGTTGCGAAATGACTGGGAACAATGGCTAGAAGAAATTTGCGTTAAACAAATATCAATCCAACAAGAGGCAATCAATACCCTTAAAAACTGCAAAATTATGTACCCCCTAAAATGCAATCCTTAAAATATGAATTACAATCAAAAGTAACAAAAAAAATAATGAAATTGACCTGAGGGATAAAAATAAAAGGCACATATAGTTCTTAACATGAAACTAATTATTATGGAGGCTTGCAAATCTGTAGAGTTCCATGGGCACCAACTGTTATATATATATCAAGTAGCGTAGTCACAGGGTATATATATGAGGGCAGAAACAGATCCTCCTATCCCCCCCCTCCCCTCAGAGTCAAGTCTCGCAGTCAAAATGATATTACACCGTTTGGAGTTTAATAAACCTCTGTATCAGTATTAATATAGAATCAGCACCATGGACAGCAGTTCAGAGCGACGCTGCAGCAGGAGGCAGGAGAAATTGACTGGTATAAGTTCAGCACCATGGACAGCAGTACAGACTAATATAAGATCAGCACCATGGACAGCAGTTCAGATCAGCACCATGGACAGCAGTGCAGAGCGACGCCGCAGCAGAGGGCAGGAGAATTTGATCAGCACCATGGACAGCAGTGCTGAGCTACGCCGCAGCAGGGGGCGGGAGATTTAAAGAATATCAGCTGATTGGAGGTGTGTGACAGTGGAGGGTAGCGGGGCTGCTGCAGCGGGGGACCAGAGGCAAAAATCAAAGCGCAGCGGCGCTGTCACAGGAGGGGGAGGCAGTCACAGGGGTCTGCAGGGTCCAGACACCATAGAAACATACACAGCAGAGCGGCACAGCGGGGGTAGATGGAACGGACCTCGGCACCAGCGGCACTCAACAGCTGGAAGCAGGGGAACGGAGCGGCTCCTTGTCAGAGGAAGGAGAGGTACCGCCGCCACTATATATATCTTGAGAACGTGGAAACACCAGCCACATATACCGGCAGTGCCCGGCATCAGAGAAAACAGCTGATGCCGGCTCCGGAGCAGAGGAGGGGGAACCGCTACTATGGGAACAGCCTGAGGTGCAGGTAACAGCCGGAGAGGAGAGAGCCGGGCGCAGACAGCAGCGGTGGCAGTAAGCCGAGGGGGGGAAAGGGTCGCAGCAGATTCACAGGGACACAAGGGGACACCGCTACTACCGGAGCAGCCCCGGAACCCTGAGCAACGGACCCCAGAAACCCAATAAGAGCCCTGGCATCAGCCGGGGCTTATCAAACCTTAGCCTTAGATATGAAGTCCCGCTCCGTCCCAGTCTCCTGAGCTCCGCGTCGGACAAGCTAGATTCTCAGTCCCTCGCCGGCAGCAGGGGTCTCGTCCTCGGGGTCCAGTGGGGTTGATTGTATTTGGTCCGGGGGTGGTAGTGCCGCTTCTTTATGGGTTGGGGTCCTGCAGGTCCGGTCCGGTCCTCCGTGGGGCTGTGACAGCAGATTGCAGGGCTGGGTTTTTTCAGGATATCGCCGGTAACTCGATCTCAGTCTCCTCTTCTCCTCTGTTCTTGGGTCCGGTGTCGGGACAGCTGATGCTGCTGTAAGGTCCTGCTCCCGGGGTCAGGAGCAGAGCAGAGCAGACCTGCGCTGCTATCACAGTCACTCCAGAGTCACGTTGCAGAGTGACTGGAAACAAGAAAAGGGCCGCAGAGTGACTGGAAACAAGAAAAGGGCCGCCAATAATCGCCTGGGTGTCAGAACCAGAACCAAAATGTGCCACCCCGTGGGTTAAATATAAGCTCTGACAACAGTCAGGGGGCCCAGTATATAATGTTCAGTTAAATGAAGTGAGAGAAATATGTGCCCCCACCGATCTGTGAGCTTAAAGGGGCACGTCACAGCCTCAAGGACTGGAATGCTCACCAGGACTTACCGCAGCTGCATATAAAGCCTGCTGGTAGTCCTTAAGTCCGGTATAAAACGATGTAATCCTGGGTCCGGAGGTAAAAGGGCATAAATGGGTCCACAATCCTGTAGGGCCACGTTACAGAGTCACTTCAATGGTGGATTCTGAGCCTCACCCAAATGTCTGAGCACAAAGCATCTCCAGGGTTGATGGGGTTAGCAGGGATTCCTTTGTGTCAAAATGATCCCTGAATGATAGGAAGTCAAATTATATAGGAATTTTGGAAAAAAATCTTCTTTTGTTGCTTAAAAAGTAGCTTTAAAGCGAAGCCCTCAGGGAGCTCAGGATCAAGCTGCCATCTCGTCCTGTGCTCAGGCCACTCCCCATCTCACTCTCTTTGAATCTTCTTTATCATGCTAGGATTAGCAGGAAAAAGCAAAAAATTTCAGAATTGCACCTTGCAATGTGGAGATATTACTGTTTGTGCATTTACAATATTCATTGATTTTTGCCATTGAAAAACGTCTAGAAATGTTTGAAGCTACTGACTGAATGAAAGGAGCTGGCATCTCACTCTCTTTGAATCTTCTTTATCATGCTAGGATTAGCAGGAAAAAGCAAAAAATTTCAGAATTGCACCTTGCAATGTGGAGATATTACTGTTTGTGCATTTACAATATTCATTGATTTTTGCCATTGAAAAACATCATGTTATTCATATACCAGAAATGTTTGAAGCTACTGACTGAATGAAAGGAGCTGGCATCTCACTCTCTTTGAATCTTCTTTATCATGCTAGGATTAGCAGGAAAAAGCAAAAAATTTCAGAATTGCACCTTGCAATGTGGAGATATTACTGTTTGTGCATTTACAATATTCATTGATTTTTGCCATTGAAAAACGTCCAGAAATGTTTGAAGCTACTGACTGAATGAAAGGAGCTGGCATCTCACTCTCTTTGAATCTTCTTTATCATGCTAGGATTAGCAGGAAAAAGCAAAAAATTTCAGAATTGCACCTTGCAATGTGGAGATATTACTGTTTGTGCATTTACAATATTCATTGATTTTTGCCATTGAAAAACGTCCAGAAATGTTTGAAGCTACTGACTGAATGAAAGGAGCTGGCATCTCACTCTCTTTGAATCTTCTTTATCATGCTAGGATTAGCAGGAAAAAGCAAAAAATTTCAGAATTGCACCTTGCAATGTGGAGATATTACTGTTTGTGCATTTACAATATTCATTGATTTTTGCCATTGAAAAACATCATGTTATTCATATACCAGAAATGTTTGAAGCTACTGACTGAATGAAAGGAGCTGGCATCTCACTCTCTTTGAATCTTCTTTATCATGCTAGGATTAGCAGGAAAAAGCAAAAAATTTCAGAATTGCACCTTGCAATGTGGAGATATTACTGTTTGTGCATTTACAATATTCATTGATTTTTGCCATTGAAAAACGTCCAGAAATGTTTGAAGCTACTGACTGAATGAAAGGAGCTGGCATCTCACTCTCTTTGAATCTTCTTTATCATGCTAGGATTAGCAGGAAAAAGCAAAAAATTTCAGAATTGCACCTTGCAATGTGGAGATATTACTGTTTGTGCATTTACAATATTCATTGATTTTTGCCATTGAAAAACGTCCAGAAATGTTTGAAGCTACTGACTGAATGAAAGGAGCTGGCATCTCACTCTCTTTGAATCTTCTTTATCATGCTAGGATTAGCAGGAAAAAGCAAAAAATTTCAGAATTGCACCTTGCAATGTGGAGATATTACTGTTTGTGCATTTACAATATTCATTGATTTTTGCCATTGAAAAACATCCAGAAATGTTTGAAGCTACTGACTGAATGAAAGGAGCTGGCATCTCACTCTCTTTGAATCTTCTTTATCATGCTAGGATTAGCAGGAAAAAGCAAAAAATTTCAGAATTGCACCTTGCAATGTGGAGATATTACTGTTTGTGCATTTACAATATTCATTGATTTTTGCCATTGAAAAACATCATGTTATTCATATACCAGAAATGTTTGAAGCTACTGACTGAATGAAAGGAGCTGGCATCTCACTCTCTTTGAATCTTCTTTATCATGCTAGGATTAGCAGGAAAAAGCAAAAAATTTCAGAATTGCACCTTGCAATGTGGAGATATTACTGTTTGTGCATTTACAATATTCATTGATTTTTGCCATTGAAAAACGTCCAGAAATGTTTGAAGCTACTGACTGAATGAAAGGAGCTGACATCTCACTCTCTTTGAATCTTCTTTATCATGCTAGGATTAGCAGGAAAAAGCAAAAAATTTCAGAATTGCACCTTGCAATGTGGAGATATTACTGTTTGTGCATTTACAATATTCATTGATTTTTGCCATTGAAAAACATCCAGAAATGTTTGAAGCTACTGACTGAATGAAAGGAGCTGGCATCTCACTCTCTTTGAATCTTCTTTATCATGCTAGGATTAGCAGGAAAAAGCAAAAAATTTCAGAATTGCACCTTGCAATGTGGAGATATTACTGTTTGTGCATTTACAATATTCATTGATTTTTGCCATTGAAAAACATCATGTTATTCATTTACCAGAAATGTTTGAAGCTACTGACTGAATGAAAGGAGCTGGCATCTCACTCTCTTTGAATCTTCTTTATCATGCTAGGATTAGCAGGAAAAAGCAAAAAATTTCAGAATTGCACCTTGCAATGTGGAGATATTACTGTTTGTGCATTTACAATATTCATTGATTTTTGCCATTGAAAAACGTCCAGAAATGTTTGAAGCTACTGACTGAATGAAAGGAGCTGGCATCTCACTCTCTTTGAATCTTCTTTATCATGCTAGGATTAGCAGGAAAAAGCAAAAAATTTCAGAATTGCACCTTGCAATGTGGAGATATTACTGTTTGTGCATTTACAATATTCATTGATTTTTGCCATTGAAAAACGTCCAGAAATGTTTGAAGCTACTGACTGAATGAAAGGAGCTGGCATCTCACTCTCTTTGAATCTTCTTTATCATGCTAGGATTAGCAGGAAAAAGCAAAAAATTTCAGAATTGCACCTTGCAATGTGGAGATATTACTGTTTGTGCATTTACAATATTCATTGATTTTTGCCATTGAAAAACGTCCAGAAATGTTTGAAGCTACTGACTGAATGAAAGGAGCTGGCATCTCACTCTCTTTGAATCTTCTTTATCATGCTAGGATTAGCAGGAAAAAGCAAAAAATTTCAGAATTGCACCTTGCAATGTGGAGATATTACTGTTTGTGCATTTACAATATTCATTGATTTTTGCCATTGAAAAACATCATGTTATTCATATACCAGAAATGTTTGAAGCTACTGACTGAATGAAAGGAGCTGGCATCTCACTCTCTTTGAATCTTCTTTATCATGCTAGGATTAGCAGGAAAAAGCAAAAAATTTCAGAATTGCACCTTGCAATGTGGAGATATTACTGTTTGTGCATTTACAATATTCATTGATTTTTGCCATTGAAAAACATCCAGAAATGTTTGAAGCTACTGACTGAATGAAAGAAGCTGGCATCTCACTCTCTTTGAATCTTCTTTATCATGCTAGGATTAGCAGGAAAAAGCAAAAAATTTCAGAATTGCACCTTGCAATGTGGAGATATTACTGTTTGTGCATTTACAATATTCATTGATTTTTGCCATTGAAAAACATCATGTTATTCATATACCAGAAATGTTTGAAGCTACTGACTGAATGAAAGGAGCTGGCATCTCACTCTCTTTGAATCTTCTTTATCATGCTAGGATTAGCAGGAAAAAGCAAAAAATTTCAGAATTGCACCTTGCAATGTGGAGATATTACTGTTTGTGCATTTACAATATTCATTGATTTTTGCCATTGAAAAACGTCCAGAAATGTTTGAAGCTACTGACTGAATGAAAGGAGCTGACATCTCACTCTCTTTTAATCTTCTTTATCATGCTAGGATTAGCAGGAAAAAGCAAAAAATTTCAGAATTGCACCTTGCAATGTGGAGATATTACTGTTTGTGCATTTACAATATTCATTGATTTTTGCCATTGAAAAACATCCAGAAATGTTTGAAGCTACTGACTGAATGAAAGGAGCTGGCATCTCACTCTCTTTGAATCTCCTTTATCATGCTAGGATTAGCAGGAAAAAGCAAAAAATTTCAGAATTGCACCTTGCAATGTGGAGATATTACTGATTGTGCATTTACAATATTCATTGATTTTTGCCATTGAAAAACATCATGTTATTCATATACCAGAAATGTTTGAAGCTACTGACTGAATGAAAGGAGCTGGCATGTCACTCTCTTTGAATCTTCTTTATCATGCTAGGATTAGCAGGAAAAAGCAATAAATTTCAGAATTGCACCTTGCAATGTGGAGATATTACTGTTTGTGCATTTACAATATTCATTGATTTTTGCCATTGAAAAACGTCCAGAAATGTTTGAAGCTACTGACTGAATGAAAGGAGCTGGCATCTCACTCTCTTTGAATCTTCTTTATCATGCTAGGATTAGCAGGAAAAAGCAAAAAATTTCAGAATTGCACCTTGCAATGTGGAGATATTACTGTTTGTGCATTTACAATATTCATTGATTTTTGCCATTGAAAAACATCATGTTATTCATATACCAGAAATGTTTGAAGCTACTGACTGAATGAAAGGAGCTGGCATCTCACTCTCTTTGAATCTTCTTTATCATGCTAGGATTAGCAGGAAAAAGCAAAAAATTTCAGAATTGCACCTTGCAATGTGGAGATATTACTGTTTGTGCATTTACAATATTCATTGATTTTTGCCATTGAAAAACGTCCAGAAATGTTTGAAGCTACTGACTGAATGAAAGGAGCTGACATCTCACTCTCTTTGAATCTTCTTTATCATGCTAGGATTAGCAGGAAAAAGCAAAAAATTTCAGAATTGCACCTTGCAATGTGGAGATATTACTGTTTGTGCATTTACAATATTCATTGATTTTTGCCATTGAAAAACATCCAGAAATGTTTGAAGCTACTGACTGAATGAAAGGAGCTGGCATCTCACTCTCTTTGAATCTTCTTTATCATGCTAGGATTAGCAGGAAAAAGCAAAAAATTTCAGAATTGCACCTTGCAATGTGGAGATATTACTGTTTGTGCATTTACAATATTCATTGATTTTTGCCATTGAAAAACATCATGTTATTCATTTACCAGAAATGTTTGAAGCTACTGACTGAATGAAAGGAGCTGGCATCTCACTCTCTTTGAATCTTCTTTATCATGCTAGGATTAGCAGGAAAAAGCAAAAAATTTCAGAATTGCACCTTGCAATGTGGAGATATTACTGTTTGTGCATTTACAATATTCATTGATTTTTGCCATTGAAAAACGTCCAGAAATGTTTGAAGCTACTGACTGAATGAAAGGAGCTGGCATCTCACTCTCTTTGAATCTTCTTTATCATGCTAGGATTAGCAGGAAAAAGCAAAAAATTTCAGAATTGCACCTTGCAATGTGGAGATATTACTGTTTGTGCATTTACAATATTCATTGATTTTTGCCATTGAAAAACGTCCAGAAATGTTTGAAGCTACTGACTGAATGAAAGGAGCTGGCATCTCACTCTCTTTGAATCTTCTTTATCATGCTAGGATTAGCAGGAAAAAGCAAAAAATTTCAGAATTGCACCTTGCAATGTGGAGATATTACTGTTTGTGCATTTACAATATTCATTGATTTTTGCCATTGAAAAACATCTAGAAATGTTTGAAGCTACTGACTGAATGAAAGGAGCTGGCATCTCACTCTCTTTGAATCTTCTTTATCATGCTAGGATTAGCAGGAAAAAGCAAAAAATTTCAGAATTGCACCTTGCAATGTGGAGATATTACTGTTTGTGCATTTACAATATTCATTGATTTTTGCCATTGAAAAACATCATGTTATTCATATACCAGAAATGTTTGAAGCTACTGACTGAATGAAAGGAGCTGGCATCTCACTCTCTTTGAATCTTCTTTATCATGCTAGGATTAGCAGGAAAAAGCAAAAAATTTCAGAATTGCACCTTGCAATGTGGAGATATTACTGTTTGTGCATTTACAATATTCATTGATTTTTGCCATTGAAAAACGTCCAGAAATGTTTGAAGCTACTGACTGAATGAAAGGAGCTGACATCTCACTCTCTTTGAATCTTCTTTATCATGCTAGGATTAGCAGGAAAAAGCAAAAAATTTCAGAATTGCACCTTGCAATGTGGAGATATTACTGTTTGTGCATTTACAATATTCATTGATTTTTGCCATTGAAAAACATCCAGAAATGTTTGAAGCTACTGACTGAATGAAAGGAGCTGGCATCTCACTCTCTTTGAATCTTCTTTATCATGCTAGGATTAGCAGGAAAAAGCAAAAAATTTCAGAATTGCACCTTGCAATGTGGAGATATTACTGTTTGTGCATTTACAATATTCATTGATTTTTGCCATTGAAAAACATCATGTTATTCATTTACCAGAAATGTTTGAAGCTACTGACTGAATGAAAGGAGCTGGCATCTCACTCTCTTTGAATCTTCTTTATCATGCTAGGATTAGCAGGAAAAAGCAAAAAATTTCAGAATTGCACCTTGCAATGTGGAGATATTACTGTTTGTGCATTTACAATATTCATTGATTTTTGCCATTGAAAAACGTCCAGAAATGTTTGAAGCTACTGACTGAATGAAAGGAGCTGGCATCTCACTCTCTTTGAATCTTCTTTATCATGCTAGGATTAGCAGGAAAAAGCAAAAAATTTCAGAATTGCACCTTGCAATGTGGAGATATTACTGTTTGTGCATTTACAATATTCATTGATTTTTGCCATTGAAAAACGTCCAGAAATGTTTGAAGCTACTGACTGAATGAAAGGAGCTGGCATCTCACTCTCTTTGAATCTTCTTTATCATGCTAGGATTAGCAGGAAAAAGCAAAAAATTTCAGAATTGCACCTTGCAATGTGGAGATATTACTGTTTGTGCATTTACAATATTCATTGATTTTTGCCATTGAAAAACATCATGTTATTCATATACCAGAAATGTTTGAAGCTACTGACTGAATGAAAGGAGCTGGCATCTCACTCTCTTTGAATCTTCTTTATCATGCTAGGATTAGCAGGAAAAAGCAAAAAATTTCAGAATTGCACCTTGCAATGTGGAGATATTACTGTTTGTGCATTTACAATATTCATTGATTTTTGCCATTGAAAAACATCCAGAAATGTTTGAAGCTACTGACTGAATGAAAGGAGCTGGCATCTCACTCTCTTTGAATCTTCTTTATCATGCTAGGATTAGCAGGAAAAAGCAAAAAATTTCAGAATTGCACCTTGCAATGTGGAGATATTACTGTTTGTGCATTTACAATATTCATTGATTTTTGCCATTGAAAAACATCATGTTATTCATATACCAGAAATGTTTGAAGCTACTGATTGAATGAAAGGAGCTGGCATCTCACTCTCTTTGAATCTTCTTTATCATGCTAGGATTAGCAGGAAAAAGCAAAAAATTTCAGAATTGCACCTTGCAATGTGGAGATATTACTGTTTGTGCATTTACAATATTCATTGATTTTTGCCATTGAAAAACGTCCAGAAATGTTTGAAGCTACTGACTGAATGAAAGGAGCTGACATCTCACTCTCTTTTAATCTTCTTTATCATGCTAGGATTAGCAGGAAAAAGCAAAAAATTTCAGAATTGCACCTTGCAATGTGGAGATATTACTGTTTGTGCATTTACAATATTCATTGATTTTTGCCATTGAAAAACATCCAGAAATGTTTGAAGCTACGGACTGAATGAAAGGAGCTGGCATCTCACTCTCTTTGAATCTCCTTTATCATGCTAGGATTAGCAGGAAAAAGCAAAAAATTTCAGAATTGCACCTTGCAATGTGGAGATATTACTGATTGTGCATTTACAATATTCATTGATTTTTGCCATTGAAAAACATCATGTTATTCATATACCAGAAATGTTTGAAGCTACTGACTGAATGAAAGGAGCTGGCATGTCACTCTCTTTGAATCTTCTTTATCATGCTAGGATTAGCAGGAAAAAGCAATAAATTTCAGAATTGCACCTTTCAATGTGGAGATATTACTGTTTGTGCATTTACAATATTCATTGATTTTTGCCATTGAAAAACGTCCAGAAATGTTTGAAGCTACTGACTGAATGAAAGGAGCTGGCATCTCACTCTCTTTGAATCTTCTTTATCATGCTAGGATTAGCAGGAAAAAGCAAAAAATTTCAGAATTGCACCTTGCAATGTGGAGATATTACTGTTTGTGCATTTACAATATTCATTGATTTTTGCCATTGAAAAACGTCTAGAAATGTTTGAAGCTACTGACTGAATGAAAGGAGCTGGCATCTCACTCTCTTTGAATCTTCTTTATCATGCTAGGATTAGCAGGAAAAAGCAAAAAATTTCAGAATTGCACCTTGCAATGTGGAGATATTACTGTTTGTGCATTTACAATATTCATTGATTTTTGCCATTGAAAAACATCATGTTATTCATATACCAGAAATGTTTGAAGCTACTGACTGAATGAAAGGAGCTGGCACCTCACTCTCTTTGAATCTTTTTTATCATGCTAGGATTAGCAGGAAAAAGCAAAAAAATTCAGAATTGCACCTTGCAATGTGGAGATATTACTGTTTGTGCATTTACAATATTCATTGATTTTTGCCATTGAAAAACGTCCAGAAATGTTTGAAGCTACTGACTGAATGAAAGGAGCTGGCATCTCACTCTCTTTGAATCTTCTTTATCATGCTAGGATTAGCAGGAAAAAGCAAAAAATTTCAGAATTGCACCTTGCAATGTGGAGATATTACTGTTTGTGCATTTACAATATTCATTGATTTTTGCCATTGAAAAACGTCCAGAAATGTTTGAAGCTACTGACTGAATGAAAGGAGCTGGCATCTCACTCTCTTTGAATCTTCTTTATCATGCTAGGATTAGCAGGAAAAAGCAAAAAATTTCAGAATTGCACCTTGCAATGTGGAGATATTACTGTTTGTGCATTTACAATATTCATTGATTTTTGCCATTGAAAAACATCATGTTATTCATATACCAGAAATGTTTGAAGCTACTGACTGAATGAAAGGAGCTGGCATCTCACTCTCTTTGAATCTTCTTTATCATGCTAGGATTAGCAGGAAAAAGCAAAAAATTTCAGAATTGCACCTTGCAATGTGGAGATATTACTGTTTGTGCATTTACAATATTCATTGATTTTTGCCATTGAAAAACGTCCAGAAATGTTTGAAGCTACTGACTGAATGAAAGGAGCTGGCATCTCACTCTCTTTGAATCTTCTTTATCATGCTAGGATTAGCAGGAAAAAGCAAAAAATTTCAGAATTGCACCTTGCAATGTGGAGATATTACTGTTTGTGCATTTACAATATTCATTGATTTTTGCCATTGAAAAACGTCCAGAAATGTTTGAAGCTACTGACTGAATGAAAGGAGCTGGCATCTCACTCTCTTTGAATCTTCTTTATCATGCTAGGATTAGCAGGAAAAAGCAAAAAATTTCAGAATTGCACCTTGCAATGTGGAGATATTACTGTTTGTGCATTTACAATATTCATTGATTTTTGCCATTGAAAAACATCCAGAAATGTTTGAAGCTACTGACTGAATGAAAGGAGCTGGCATCTCACTCTCTTTGAATCTTCTTTATCATGCTAGGATTAGCAGGAAAAAGCAAAAAATTTCAGAATTGCACCTTGCAATGTGGAGATATTACTGTTTGTGCATTTACAATATTCATTGATTTTTGCCATTGAAAAACATCATGTTATTCATATACCAGAAATGTTTGAAGCTACTGACTGAATGAAAGGAGCTGGCATCTCACTCTCTTTGAATCTTCTTTATCATGCTAGGATTAGCAGGAAAAAGCAAAAAATTTCAGAATTGCACCTTGCAATGTGGAGATATTACTGTTTGTGCATTTACAATATTCATTGATTTTTGCCATTGAAAAACATCCAGAAATGTTTGAAGCTACTGACTGAATGAAAGCAGCTGGCATCTCACTCTCTTTGAATCTTCTTTATCATGCTAGGATTAGCAGGAAAAAGCAAAAAATTTCAGAATTGCACCTTGCAATGTGGAGATATTACTGTTTGTGCATTTACAATATTCATTGATTTTTGCCATTGAAAAACATCATGTTATTCATATACCAGAAATGTTTGAAGCTACTGACTGAATGAAAGGAGCTGGCATCTCACTCTCTTTGAATCTTCTTTATCATGCTAGGATTAGCAGGAAAAAGCAAAAAATTTCAGAATTGCACCTTGCAATGTGGAGATATTACTGTTTGTGCATTTACAATATTCATTGATTTTTGCCATTGAAAAACGTCCAGAAATGTTTGAAGCTACTGACTGAATGAAAGGAGCTGACATCTCACTCTCTTTGAATCTTCTTTATCATGCTAGGATTAGCAGGAAAAAGCAAAAAATTTCAGAATTGCACCTTGCAATGTGGAGATATTACTGTTTGTGCATTTACAATATTCATTGATTTTTGCCATTGAAAAACGTCCAGAAATGTTTGAAGCTACTGACTGAATGAAAGGAGCTGGCATCTCACTCTCTTTGAATCTTCTTTATCATGCTAGGATTAGCAGGAAAAAGCAAAAAATTTCAGAATTGCACCTTGCAATGTGGAGATATTACTGTTTGTGCATTTACAATATTCATTGATTTTTGCCATTGAAAAACGTCCAGAAATGTTTGAAGCTACTGACTGAATGAAAGGAGCTGGCATCTCACTCTCTTTGAATCTTCTTTATCATGCTAGGATTAGCAGGAAAAAGCAAAAAATTTCAGAATTGCACCTTGCAATGTGGAGATATTACTGTTTGTGCATTTACAATATTCATTGATTTTTGCCATTGAAAAACGTCCAGAAATGTTTGAAGCTACTGACTGAATGAAAGGAGCTGGCATCTCACTCTCTTTGAATCTTCTTTATCATGCTAGGATTAGCAGGAAAAAGCAAAAAATTTCAGAATTGCACCTTGCAATGTGGAGATATTACTGTTTGTGCATTTACAATATTCATTGATTTTTGCCATTGAAAAACGTCTAGAAATGTTTGAAGCTACTGACTGAATGAAAGGAGCTGGCATCTCACTCTCTTTGAATCTTCTTTATCATGCTAGGATTAGCAGGAAAAAGCAAAAAATTTCAGAATTGCACCTTGCAATGTGGAGATATTACTGTTTGTGCATTTACAATATTCATTGATTTTTGCCATTGAAAAACATCATGTTATTCATATAACAGAAATGTTTGAAGCTACTGACTGAATGAAAGGAGCTGGCATCTCACTCTCTTTGAATCTTCTTTATCATGCTAGGATTAGCAGGAAAAAGCAAAAAATTTCAGAATTGCACCTTGCAATGTGGAGATATTACTGTTTGTGCATTTACAATATTCATTGATTTTTGCCATTGAAAAACGTCCAGAAATGTTTGAAGCTACTGACTGAATGAAAGGAGCTGACATCTCACTCTCTTTTAATCTTCTTTATCATGCTAGGATTAGCAGGAAAAAGCAAAAAATTTCAGAATTGCACCTTGCAATGTGGAGATATTACTGTTTGTGCATTTACAATATTCATTGATTTTTGCCATTGAAAAACATCCAGAAATGTTTGAAGCTACTGACTGAATGAAAGGAGCTGGCATCTCACTCTCTTTGAATCTCCTTTATCATGCTAGGATTAGCAGGAAAAAGCAAAAAATTTCAGATTTGCACCTTGCAATGTGGAGATATTACTGATTGTGCATTTACAATATTCATTGATTTTTGCCATTGAAAAACATCATGTTATTCATATACCAGAAATGTTTGAAGCTACTGACTGAATGAAAGGAGCTGGCATGTCACTCTCTTTGAATCTTCTTTATCATGCTAGGATTAGCAGGAAAAAGCAATAAATTTCAGAATTGCACCTTGCAATGTGGAGATATTACTGTTTGTGCATTTACAATATTCATTGATTTTTGCCATTGAAAAACGTCCAGAAATGTTTGAAGCTACTGACTGAATGAAAGGAGCTGGCATCTCACTCTCTTTGAATCTTCTTTATCATGCTAGGATTAGCAGGAAAAAGCAAAAAATTTCAGAATTGCACCTTGCAATGTGGAGATATTACTGTTTGTGCATTTACAATATTCATTGATTTTTGCCATTGATAAACATCATGTTATTCATATACCAGAAATGTTTGAAGCTACTGACTGAATGAAAGGAGCTGGCATCTCACTCTCTTTGAATCTTCTTTATCATGCTAGGATTAGCAGGAAAAAGCAAAAAATTTCAGAATTGCACCTTGCAATGTGGAGATATTACTGTTTGTGCATTTACAATATTCATTGATTTTTGCCATTGAAAAACGTCCAGAAATGTTTGAAGCTACTGACTGAATGAAAGGAGCTGACATCTCACTCTCTTTGAATCTTCTTTATCATGCTAGGATTAGCAGGAAAAAGCAAAAAATTTCAGAATTGCACCTTGCAATGTGGAGATATTACTGTTTGTGCATTTACAATATTCATTGATTTTTGCCATTGAAAAACATCCAGAAATGTTTGAAGCTACTGACTGAATGAAAGGAGCTGGCATCTCACTCTCTTTGAATCTTCTTTATCATGCTAGGATTAGCAGGAAAAAGCAAAAAATTTCAGAATTGCACCTTGCAATGTGGAGATATTACTGTTTGTGCATTTACAATATTCATTGATTTTTGCCATTGAAAAACATCATGTTATTCATTTACCAGAAATGTTTGAAGCTACTGACTGAATGAAAGGAGCTGGCATCTCACTCTCTTTGAATCTTCTTTATCATGCTAGGATTAGCAGGAAAAAGCAAAAAATTTCAGAATTGCACCTTGCAATGTGGAGATATTACTGTTTGTGCATTTACAATATTCATTGATTTTTGCCATTGAAAAACGTCCAGAAATGTTTGAAGCTACTGACTGAATGAAAGGAGCTGGCATCTCACTCTCTTTGAATCTTCTTTATCATGCTAGGATTAGCAGGAAAAAGCAAAAAATTTCAGAATTGCACCTTGCAATGTGGAGATATTACTGTTTGTGCATTTACAATATTCATTGATTTTTGCCATTGAAAAACGTCCAGAAATGTTTGAAGCTACTGACTGAATGAAAGGAGCTGGCATCTCACTCTCTTTGAATCTTCTTTATCATGCTAGGATTAGCAGGAAAAAGCAAAAAATTTCAGAATTGCACCTTGCAATGTGGAGATATTACTGTTTGTGCATTTACAATATTCATTGATTTTTGCCATTGAAAAACGTCTAGAAATGTTTGAAGCTACTGACTGAATGAAAGGAGCTGGCATCTCACTCTCTTTGAATCTTCTTTATCATGCTAGGATTAGCAGGAAAAAGCAAAAAATTTCAGAATTGCACCTTGCAATGTGGAGATATTACTGTTTGTGCATTTACAATATTCATTGATTTTTGCCATTGAAAAACATCATGTTATTCATATACCAGAAATGTTTGAAGCTACTGACTGAATGAAAGGAGCTGGCATCTCACTCTCTTTGAATCTTCTTTATCATGCTAGGATTAGCAGGAAAAAGCAAAAAATTTCAGAATTACACCTTGCAATGTGGAGATATTACTGTTTGTGCATTTACAATATTCATTGATTTTTGCCATTGAAAAACGTCCAGAAATGTTTGAAGCTACTGACTGAATGAAAGGAGCTGACATCTCACTCTCTTTTAATCTTCTTTATCATGCTAGGATTAGCAAGAAAAAGCAAAAAATTTCAGAATTGCACCTTGCAATGTGGAGATATTACTGTTTGTGCATTTACAATATTCATTGATTTTTGCCATTGAAAAACATCCAGAAATGTTTGAAGCTACTGACTGAATGAAAGGAGCTGGCATCTCACTCTCTTTGAATCTCCTTTATCATGCTAGGATTAGCAGGAAAAAGCAAAAAATTTCAGAATTGCACCTTGCAATGTGGAGATATTACTGATTGTGCATTTACAATATTCATTGATTTTTGCCATTGAAAAACATCATGTTATTCATATACCAGAAATGTTTGAAGCTACTGACTGAATGAAAGGAGCTGGCATGTCACTCTCTTTGAATCTTTTTTATCATGCTAGGATTAGCAGGAAAAAGCAATAAATTTCAGAATTGCACCTTGCAATGTGGAGATATTACTGTTTGTGCATTTACAATATTCATTGATTTTTGCCATTGAAAAACGTCCAGAAATGTTTGAAGCTACTGACTGAATGAAAGGAGCTGGCATCTCACTCTCTTTGAATCTTCTTTATCATGCTAGGATTAGCAGGAAAAAGCAAAAAATTTCAGAATTGCACCTTGCAATGTGGAGATATTACTGTTTGTGCATTTACAATATTCATTGATTTTTGCCATTGAAAAACGTCTAGAAATGTTTGAAGCTACTGACTGAATGAAAGGAGCTGGCATCTCACTCTCTTTGAATCTTCTTTATCATGCTAGGATTAGCAGGAAAAAGCAAAAAATTTCAGAATTGCACCTTGCAATGTGGAGATATTACTGTTTGTGCATTTACAATATTCATTGATTTTTGCCATTGAAAAACATCATGTTATTCATATACCAGAAATGTTTGAAGCTACTGACTGAATGAAAGGAGCTGGCACCTCACTCTCTTTGAATCTTCTTTATCATGCTAGGATTAGCAGGAAAAAGCAAAAAAATTCAGAATTGCACCTTGCAATGTGGAGATATTACTGTTTGTGCATTTACAATATTCATTGATTTTTGCCATTGAAAAACGTCCAGAAATGTTTGAAGCTACTGACTGAATGAAAGGAGCTGGCATCTCACTCTCTTTGAATCTTCTTTATCATGCTAGGATTAGCAGGAAAAAGCAAAAAATTTCAGAATTGCACCTTGCAATGTGGAGATATTACTGTTTGTGCATTTACAATATTCATTGATTTTTGCCATTGAAAAACGTCCAGAAATGTTTGAAGCTACTGACTGAATGAAAGGAGCTGGCATCTCACTCTCTTTGAATCTTCTTTATCATGCTAGGATTAGCAGGAAAAAGCAAAAAATTTCAGAATTGCACCTTGCAATGTGGAGATATTACTGTTTGTGCATTTACAATATTCATTGATTTTTGCCATTGAAAAACATCATGTTATTCATATACCAGAAATGTTTGAAGCTACTGACTGAATGAAAGGAGCTGGCATCTCACTCTCTTTGAATCTTCTTTATCATGCTAGGATTAGCAGGAAAAAGCAAAAAATTTCAGAATTGCACCTTGCAATGTGGAGATATTACTGTTTGTGCATTTACAATATTCATTGATTTTTGCCATTGAAAAACGTCCAGAAATGTTTGAAGCTACTGACTGAATGAAAGGAGCTGGCATCTCACTCTCTTTGAATCTTCTTTATCATGCTAGGATTAGCAGGAAAAAGCAAAAAATTTCAGAATTGCACCTTGCAATGTGGAGATATTACTGTTTGTGCATTTACAATATTCATTGATTTTTGCCATTGAAAAACGTCCAGAAATGTTTGAAGCTACTGACTGAATGAAAGGAGCTGGCATCTCACTCTCTTTGAATCTTCTTTATCATGCTAGGATTAGCAGGAAAAAGCAAAAAATTTCAGAATTGCACCTTGCAATGTGGAGATATTACTGTTTGTGCATTTACAATATTCATTGATTTTTGCCATTGAAAAACATCCAGAAATGTTTGAAGCTACTGACTGAATGAAAGGAGCTGGCATCTCACTCTCTTTGAATCTTCTTTATCATGCTAGGATTAGCAGGAAAAAGCAAAAAATTTCAGAATTGCACCTTGCAATGTGGAGATATTACTGTTTGTGCATTTACAATATTCATTGATTTTTGCCATTGAAAAACATCATGTTATTCATATACCAGAAATGTTTGAAGCTACTGACTGAATGAAAGGAGCTGGCATCTCACTCTCTTTGAATCTTCTTTATCATGCTAGGATTAGCAGGAAAAAGCAAAAAATTTCAGAATTGCACCTTGCAATGTGGAGATATTACTGTTTGTGCATTTACAATATTCATTGATTTTTGCCATTGAAAAACGTCCAGAAATGTTTGAAGCTACTGACTGAATGAAAGGAGCTGACATCTCACTCTCTTTGAATCTTCTTTATCATGCTAGGATTAGCAGGAAAAAGCAAAAAATTTCAGAATTGCACCTTGCAATGTGGAGATATTACTGTTTGTGCATTTACAATATTCATTGATTTTTGCCATTAAAAAACATCCAGAAATGTTTGAAGCTACTGACTGAATGAAAGGAGCTGGCATCTCACTCTCTTTGAATCTTCTTTATCATGCTAGGATTAGCAGGAAAAAGCAAAAAATTTCAGAATTGCACCTTGCAATGTGGAGATATTACTGTTTGTGCATTTACAATATTCATTGATTTTTGCCATTGAAAAACATCATGTTATTCATATACCAGAAATGTTTGAAGCTACTGACTGAATGAAAGGAGCTGGCATCTCACTCTCTTTGAATCTTCTTTATCATGCTAGGATTAGCAGGAAAAAGCAAAAAATTTCAGAATTGCACCTTGCAATGTGGAGATATTACTGTTTGTGCATTTACAATATTCATTGATTTTTGCCATTGAAAAACGTCCAGAAATGTTTGAAGCTACTGACTGAATGAAAGGAGCTGGCATCTCACTCTCTTTGAATCTTCTTTATCATGCTAGGATTAGCAGGAAAAAGCAATAAATTTCAGAATTGCACCTTGCAATGTGGAGATATTACTGTTTGTGCATTTACAATATTCATTGATTTTTGCCATTGAAAAACATCATGTTATTCATATACCAGAAATGTTTGAAGCTACTGACTGAATGAAAGGAGCTGGCATCTCACTCTCTTTGAATCTTCTTTATCATGCTAGGATTAGCAGGAAAAAGCAAAAAATTTCAGAATTGCACCTTGCAATGTGGAGATATTACTGTTTGTGCATTTACAATATTCATTGATTTTTGCCATTGAAAAACATCCAGAAATGTTTGAAGCTACTGACTAATGAAAGGAGCTGGCATCTCACTCGCTTTGAATCTTCTTTATCATGCTAGGATTAGCAGGAAAAAGCAAAAAATTTCAGAATTGCACCTTGCAATGTGGAGATATTACTGTTTGTGCATTTACAATATTCATTGATTTTTGCCATTGAAAAACGTCCAGAAATGTTTGAAGCTACTGACTGAATGAAAGGAGCTGGCATCTCACTCTCTTTGAATCTTCTTTATCATGCTAGGATTAGCAGGAAAAAGCAAAAAATTTCAGAATTGCACCTTGCAATGTGGAGATATTACTGTTTGTGCATTTACAATATTCATTGATTTTTGCCATTGAAAAACGTCCAGAAATGTTTGAAGCTACTGACTGAATGAAAGGAGCTGGCATCTCACTCTCTTTGAATCTTCTTTATCATGCTAGGATTAGCAGGAAAAAGCAAAAAATTTCAGAATTGCACCTTGCAATGTGGAGATATTACTGTTTGTGCATTTACAATATTCATTGATTTTTGCCATTGAAAAACATCCAGAAATGTTTGAAGCTACTGACTGAATGAAAGGAGCTGGCATCTCACTCTCTTTGAATCTTCTTTATCATGCTAGGATTAGCAGGAAAAAGCAAAAAATTTCAGAATTGCACCTTGCAATGTGGAGATATTACTGTTTGTGCATTTACAATATTCATTGATTTTTGCCATTGAAAAACATCCAGAAATGTTTGAAGCTACTGACTGAATGAAAGGAGCTGGCATCTCACTCTCTTTGAATCTTCTTTATCATGCTAGGATTAGCAGGAAAAAGCAAAAAATTTCAGAATTGCACCTTGCAATGTGGAGATATTACTGTTTGTGCATTTACAATATTCATTGATTTTTGCCATTGAAAAACATCATGTTATTCATATACCAGAAATGTTTGAAGCTACTGACTGAATGAAAGGAGCTGGCATCTCACTCTCTTTGAATCTTCTTTATCATGCTAGGATTAGCAGGAAAAAGCAAAAAATTTCAGAATTGCACCTTGCAATGTGGAGATATTACTGTTTGTGCATTTACAATATTCATTGATTTTTGCCATTGAAAAACGTCCAGAAATGTTTGAAGCTACTGACTGAATGAAAGGAGCTGACATCTCACTCTCTTTTAATCTTCTTTATCATGCTAGGATTAGCAGGAAAAAGCAAAAAATTTCAGAATTGCACCTTGCAATGTGGAGATATTACTGTTTGTGCATTTACAATATTCATTGATTTTTGCCATTGAAAAACATCCAGAAATGTTTGAAGCTACTGACTGAATGAAAGGAGCTGGCATCTCACTCTCTTTGAATCTCCTTTATCATGCTAGGATTAGCAGGAAAAAGCAAAAAATTTCAGAATTGCACCTTGCAATGTGGAGATATTACTGATTGTGCATTTACAATATTCATTGATTTTTGCCATTGAAAAACATCATGTTATTCATATACCAGAAATGTTTGAAGCTACTGACTGAATGAAAGGAGCTGGCATGTCACTCTCTTTGAATCTTTTTTATCATGCTAGGATTAGCAGGAAAAAGCAATAAATTTCAGAATTGCACCTTGCAATGTGGAGATATTACTGTTTGTGCATTTACAATATTCATTGATTTTTGCCATTGAAAAACGTCCAGAAATGTTTGAAGCTACTGACTGAATGAAAGGAGCTGGCATCTCACTCTCTTTGAATCTTCTTTATCATGCTAGGATTAGCAGGAAAAAGCAAAAAATTTCAGAATTGCACCTTGCAATGTGGAGATATTACTGTTTGTGCATTTACAATATTCATTGATTTTTGCCATTGAAAAACGTCTAGAAATGTTTGAAGCTACTGACTGAATGAAAGGAGCTGGCATCTCACTCTCTTTGAATCTTCTTTATCATGCTAGGATTAGCAGGAAAAAGCAAAAAATTTCAGAATTGCACCTTGCAATGTGGAGATATTACTGTTTGTGCATTTACAATATTCATTGATTTTTGCCATTGAAAAACATCATGTTATTCATATACCAGAAATGTTTGAAGCTACTGACTGAATGAAAGGAGCTGGCACCTCACTCTCTTTGAATCTTCTTTATCATGCTAGGATTAGCAGGAAAAAGCAAAAAAATTCAGAATTGCACCTTGCAATGTGGAGATATTACTGTTTGTGCATTTACAATATTCATTGATTTTTGCCATTGAAAAACGTCCAGAAATGTTTGAAGCTACTGACTGAATGAAAGGAGCTGGCATCTCACTCTCTTTGAATCTTCTTTATCATGCTAGGATTAGCAGGAAAAAGCAAAAAATTTCAGAATTGCACCTTGCAATGTGGAGATATTACTGTTTGTGCATTTACAATATTCATTGATTTTTGCCATTGAAAAACATCATGTTATTCATATACCAGAAATGTTTGAAGCTACTGACTGAATGAAAGGAGCTGGCATCTCACTCTCTTTGAATCTTCTTTATCATGCTAGGATTAGCAGGAAAAAGCAAAAAATTTCAGAATTGCACCTTGCAATGTGGAGATATTACTGTTTGTGCATTTACAATATTCATTGATTTTTGCCATTGAAAAACGTCCAGAAATGTTTGAAGCTACTGACTGAATGAAAGGAGCTGGCATCTCACTCTCTTTGAATCTTCTTTATCATGCTAGGATTAGCAGGAAAAAGCAAAAAATTTCAGAATTGCACCTTGCAATGTGGAGATATTACTGTTTGTGCATTTACAATATTCATTGATTTTTGCCATTGAAAAACGTCCAGAAATGTTTGAAGCTACTGACTGAATGAAAGGAGCTGGCATCTCACTCTCTTTGAATCTTCTTTATCATGCTAGGATTAGCAGGAAAAAGCAAAAAATTTCAGAATTGCACCTTGCAATGTGGAGATATTACTGTTTGTGCATTTACAATATTCATTGATTTTTGCCATTGAAAAACATCCAGAAATGTTTGAAGCTACTGACTGAATGAAAGGAGCTGGCATCTCACTCTCTTTGAATCTTCTTTATCATGCTAGGATTAGCAGGAAAAAGCAAAAAATTTCAGAATTGCACCTTGCAATGTGGAGATATTACTGTTTGTGCATTTACAATATTCATTGATTTTTGCCATTGAAAAACATCATGTTATTCATATACCAGAAATGTTTGAAGCTACTGACTGAATGAAAGGAGCTGGCATCTCACTCTCTTTGAATCTTCTTTATCATGCTAGGATTAGCAGGAAAAAGCAAAAAATTTCAGAATTGCACCTTGCAATGTGGAGATATTACTGTTTGTGCATTTACAATATTCATTGATTTTTGCCATTGAAAAACGTCCAGAAATGTTTGAAGCTACTGACTGAATGAAAGGAGCTGACATCTCACTCTCTTTGAATCTTCTTTATCATGCTAGGATTAGCAGGAAAAAGCAAAAAATTTCAGAATTGCACCTTGCAATGTGGAGATATTACTGTTTGTGCATTTACAATATTCATTGATTTTTGCCATTGAAAAACATCCAGAAATGTTTGAAGCTACTGACTGAATGAAAGGAGCTGGCATCTCACTCTCTTTGAATCTTCTTTATCATGCTAGGATTAGCAGGAAAAAGCAAAAAATTTCAGAATTGCACCTTGCAATGTGGAGATATTACTGTTTGTGCATTTACAATATTCATTGATTTTTGCCATTGAAAAACATCATGTTATTCATATACCAGAAATGTTTGAAGCTACTGACTGAATGAAAGGAGCTGGCATCTCACTCTCTTTGAATCTTCTTTATCATGCTAGGATTAGCAGGAAAAAGCAAAAAATTTCAGAATTGCACCTTGCAATGTGGAGATATTACTGTTTGTGCATTTACAATATTCATTGATTTTTGCCATTGAAAAACGTCCAGAAATGTTTGAAGCTACTGACTGAATGAAAGGAGCTGGCATCTCACTCTCTTTGAATCTTCTTTATCATGCTAGGATTAGCAGGAAAAAGCAATAAATTTCAGAATTGCACCTTGCAATGTGGAGATATTACTGTTTGTGCATTTACAATATTCATTGATTTTTGCCATTGAAAAACATCATGTTATTCATATACCAGAAATGTTTGAAGCTACTGACTGAATGAAAGGAGCTGGCATCTCACTCTCTTTGAATCTTCTTTATCATGCTAGGATTAGCAGGAAAAAGCAAAAAAAATCAGAATTGCACCTTGCAATGTGGAGATATTACTGTTTGTGCATTTACAATATTCATTGATTTTTGCCATTGAAAAACATCCAGAAATGTTTGAAGCTACTGACTAATGAAAGGAGCTGGCATCTCACTCTCTTTGAATCTTCTTTATCATGCTAGGATTAGCAGGAAAAAGCAAAAAATTTCAGAATTGCACCTTGCAATGTGGAGATATTACTGTTTGTGCATTTACAATATTCATTGATTTTTGCCATTGAAAAACATCATGTTATTCATATACCAGAAATGTTTGAAGCTACTGACTGAATGAAAGGAGCTGGCATCTCACTCTCTTTGAATCTTCTTTATCATGCTAGGATTAGCAGGAAAAAGCAAAAAATTTCAGAATTGCACCTTGCAATGTGGAGATATTACTGTTTGTGCATTTACAATATTCATTGATTTTTGCCATTGAAAAACGTCCAGAAATATTTGAAGCTACTGACTGAATGAAAGGAGCTGACATCTCACTCTCTTTTAATCTTCTTTATCATGCTAGGATTAGCAGGAAAAAGCAAAAAATTTCAGAATTGCACCTTGCAATGTGGAGATATTACTGTTTGTGCATTTACAATATTCATTGATTTTTGCCATTGAAAAACATCCAGAAATGTTTGAAGCTACTGACTGAATGAAAGGAGCTGGCATCTCACTCTCTTTGAATCTTCTTTATCATGCTAGGATTAGCAGGAAAAAGCAAAAAATTTCAGAATTGCACCTTGCAATGTGGAGATATTACTGATTGTGCATTTACAATATTCATTGATTTTTGCCATTGAAAAACATCATGTTATTCATATACCAGAAATGTTTGAAGCTACTGACTGAATGAAAGGAGCTGGCATGTCACTCTCTTTGAATCTTCTTTATCATGCTAGGATTAGCAGGAAAAAGCAATAAATTTCAGAATTGCACCTTGCAATGTGGAGATATTACTGTTTGTGCATTTACAATATTCATTGATTTTTGCCATTGAAAAACGTCCAGAAATGTTTGAAGCTACTGACTGAATGAAAGGAGCTGGCATCTCACTCTCTTTGAATCTTCTTTATCATGCTAGGATTAGCAGGAAAAAGCAAAAAATTTCAGAATTGCACCTTGCAATGTGGAGATATTACTGTTTGTGCATTTACAATATTCATTGATTTTTGCCATTGAAAAACGTCTAGAAATGTTTGAAGCTACTGACTGAATGAAAGGAGCTGGCATCTCACTCTCTTTGAATCTTCTTTATCATGCTAGGATTAGCAGGAAAAAGCAAAAAATTTCAGAATTGCACCTTGCAATGTGGAGATATTACTGTTTGTGCATTTAAAATATTCATTGATTTTTGCCATTGAAAAACATCATGTTATTCATATACCAGAAATGTTTGAAGCTACTGACTGAATGAAAGGAGCTGGCATCTCACTCTCTTTGAATCTTCTTTATCATGCTAGGATTAGCAGGAAAAAGCAAAAAATATCAGAATTGCACCTTGCAATGTGGAGATATTACTGTTTGTTCATTTACAATATTCATTGATTTTTGCCATTGAAAAACGTCCAGAAATGTTTGAAGCTACTGACTGAATGAAAGGAGGTGGCATCTCACTCTCTTTGAATCTTCTTTATCATGCTAGGATTAGCAGGAAAAAGCAAAAAATTTCAGAATTGCACCTTGCAATGTGGAGATATTACTGTTTGTGCATTTACAATATTCATTGATTTTTGCCATTGAAAAACATCCAGAAATGTTTGACGCTACTGACTGAATGAAAGGAGCTGGCATCTCACTCTCTTTGAATCTTCTTTGTCATGCTAGGATTAGCAGGAAAAAGCAAAAAATTTCAGAATTGCACCTTGCAATGTGGAGATATTACTGTTTGTGCATTTACAATATTCATTGATTTTTGCCATTGAAAAACATCATGTTATTCATATACCAGAAATGTTTGAAGCTACTGACTGAATGAAAGGAGCTGGCATCTCACTCTCTTTGAATCTTCTTTATCATGCTAGGATTAGCAGGAAAAAGCAAAAAATTTCAGAATTGCACCTTGCAATGTGGAGATATTACTGTTTGTGCATTTACAATATTCATTGATTTTTGCCATTGAAAAACGTCCAGAAATGTTTGAAGCTACTGACTGAATGAAAGGAGCTGGCATCTCACTCTCTTTGAATCTTCTTTATCATGCTAGGATTAGCAGGAAAAAGCAAAAAATTTCAGAATTGCACCTTGCAATGTGGAGATATTACTGTTTGTGCATTTACAATATTCATTGATTTTTGCCATTGAAAAACATCCAGAAATGTTTGAAGCTACTGACTGAATGAAAGGAGCTGGCATCTCACTCTCTTTGAATCTTCTTTATCATGCTAGGATTAGCAGGAAAAAGCAAAAAATTTCAGAATTGCACCTTGCAATGTGGAGACATTACTGTTTGTGCATTTACAATATTCATTAATTTTTGCCATTGAAAAACATCCAGAAATGTTTGAAGCTACTGACTGAATGAAAGGAGCTGGCATCTCACTCTCTTTGAATCTTCTTTATCATGCTAGGATTAGCAGGAAAAAGCAAAAAATTTCAGAATTGCACCTTGCAATGTGGAGATATTACTGTTTGTGCATTTACAATATTCATTGATTTTTGCCATTGAAAAACATCATGTTATTCATATACCAGAAATGTTTGAAGCTACTGACTGAATGAAAGGAGCTGGCATCTCACTCTCTTTGAATCTTCTTTATCATGCTAGGATTAGCAGGAAAAAGCAAAAAATTTCAGAATTGCACCTTGCAATGTGGAGATATTACTGTTTGTGCATTTACAATATTCATTGATTTTTGCCATTGAAAAACATCATGTTATTCATATACCAGAAATGTTTGAAGCTACTGACTGAATGAAAGGAGCTGGCATCTCACTCTCTTTGAATCTTCTTTATCATGCTAGGATTAGCAGGAAAAAGCAAAAAATTTCAGAATTGCACCTTGCAATGTGGAGATATTACTGTTTGTGCATTTACAATATTCATTGATTTTTGCCATTGAAAAACGTCCAGAAATGTTTGAAGCTACTGACTGAATGAAAGGAGCTGGCATCTCACTCTCTTTGAATCTTCTTTATCATGCTAGGATTAGCAGGAAAAAGCAAAAAATTTCAGAATTGCACCTTGCAATGTGGAGATATTACTGTTTGTGCATTTACAATATTCATTGATTTTTGCCATTGAAAAACATCCAGAAATGTTTGAAGCTACTGACTGAATGAAAGGAGCTGGCATCTCACTCTCTTTGAATCTTCTTTATCATGCTAGGATTAGCAGGAAAAAGCAAAAAATTTCAGAATTGCACCTTGCAATGTGGAGACATTACTGTTTGTGCATTTACAATATTCATTAATTTTTGCCATTGAAAAACATCCAGAAATGTTTGAAGCTACTGACTGAATGAAAGGAGCTGGCATCTCACTCTCTTTGAATCTTCTTTATCATGCTAGGATTAGCAGGAAAAAGCAAAAAATTTCAGAATTGCACCTTGCAATGTGGAGATATTACTGTTTGTGCATTTACAATATTCATTGATTTTTGCCATTGAAAAACATCATGTTATTCATATACCAGAAATGTTTGAAGCTACTGACTGAATGAAAGGAGCTGGCATCTCACTCTCTTTGAATCTTCTTTATCATGCTAGGATTAGCAGGAAAAAGCAAAAAATTTCAGAATTGCACCTTGCAATGTGGAGATATTACTGTTTGTGCATTTACAATATTCATTGATTTTTGCCATTGAAAAACATCCAGAAATGTTTGAAGCTACTGACTGAATGAAAGGAGCTGGCATCTCACTCTCTTTGTTTTACCATATTTTTTTATTTTTAATAAACAATTTAACAGGGGAATAACAATCGTAGCATAAAAGTAGTGACAAAAGAGTATTCGTAATAAGGGATAAATCCTGAGGGAAGGGGAAAGGGAAAGGGTACAAACGGGAATGGATAAGCAGGAAAGATGGGAGAAATTTGTTCGTCAAATAGTATATACGATAGTACATAAACATGAACAATTTAAACACACATTACTATCATTAGCAAAAATTAAACATATTAATGAGCTAAGCATGACACACATTAAGATGTTCCAGCATTATGAGAGGGTTGAGGGAACTTAGTGAGCCAAATATCCCACTTCCTAGAGAATTTAAGTAAGTTATTGTTGATAAGGGCAAATCTGAGTTCAAATGTTCTATGGAGATTCATCTTTTCAACTAAGTCCTCCAAAGTGGGGACATGTGACTTTCTCCAATAAAAAGCCAATGCGTTCTTACATACTGAGAATAAGTGAATCACCAAAGATCTTTCAAACGACTTATATGGTTCGAGATCCAAGGATAGTAAAGCCATTTGAGGGGTCAATACTAAAGGTCTGCCTAAAAGATCATCTACCAAAGAAGAGATCTGAGCCCATAGATTCCGGATTTTAGGGCAGCTCCAAAAGAGATGTAAAAGATCTCCCCTAAAGCCGCACTCCCTCCAACAAAGGGGAGAGTTGCTGGGCTTTATATGGTGGAGCCTGATTGGAGTGTAATACCATCTGGTTAGAATTTTGAAGTAGGCCTCCTGTAAGGGCATAGATATATTAGAGGCTTGAGAAAAAAGAACAGCACTCTCCCATTGATCGGATTGGAAATTGAGTTTTAGGTCTTTTTCCCAACGTATCATGTAGAGGTGTTTTTGGAAGGAAAGATCATTATTGAAGCTGTTATATATGTGTCTCAGGCTCCAAAAAATTTTGTGAGATGGGTTGCTTAACAGGTTCACCGAGGTTTCAGAAACAGTAAGTTTACCAGAAGTAAATTCCAGAATGATGCTCTTTAAATGAGAGTATAAAAAGAAATCAGAAGAGGGTAAGTTGAATCTTTTTTTAAGAATTTGGAAAGGAATAAAGGCAGAAGCTTCATAGAAGTCTCCAATTTTCCTTAACCCTTTATTGTCCCACTGATCTGGAATGGAAGAGTTATACAGATCAGCAACAAAGCCAATTGGAAAATTTTTGACAAAAGAAAACTTATCCATATCAGAATCTCTTAGGGGACTCTTTTTCTTTCTTTTGGCGATTTTTTTCCAGGCGTCAATAATCGCCTGGAAAATAGGATGGGAAGAATCATGAGTGCACTGTTTAAAGAGATGCCTAAGTAACAATTCACGGGGAGAAGAGCCATTATTTAAGAAGGTCTCCAGAGTCATCCAAGCTGGGGGACTGTCAGAATTAAACCAATTACTGCTCTGTTTGATGAGGTTTGCCAAATAGTAAGCGGAAATATTAGGGTGGCTCAGACCTCCGTTACATTTATTCTTGTACAATATATCTGCAGATATCCTCGCACGTTTATTATCCCAGACATAGGAATTAATCTGATTTTGAATTTTTTGAATAAAGATGTGAGAAATAGTTAAAGGTAAGTTGCGGAAAAAATACAAGATTTTGGGTAGAACAAACATCTTAATAGAGAGGACTCTACCCCACCACGACAAATCTCTTTTCAAAAAATCCATCAAATCTCCGCGGACGATATCCTCAATCAGAACCAGGTTGTCAGAAATTGTTGAGTTAATAGTTTTACCAATACTGATCCCCAAATAAGTCAGATTGCGTTTAGCCAAACCGAAGGAAAATCTCAAATGTAAAACCTCCCTCGTCTGGCGGTCCAGATTAATGTTTAAAAGTTTAGATTTCTCATTATTGATCTTAAAATAAGAAATCTGAGAGAATAGTTCTAGAAACTTCGAAACTTCCGCAACCGAATTTACTGGGTCCAGCAAGGAAAGCATAACATCATCTGCAAAGAGGCCAATTTTAAATTCTCGAGATGGGGTAGAAATCCCCCTAATGTCAGTGTTTTCTCTAATCCTCTGTGCCAAAGGCTCCATAGCCAGGACAAAGAGAAGGGGGGAAAGTGGGCAACCCTGTCTAGTACCATTTGTGATAGGGATTGGATTTGAGAGATAATTGTTAACATAAATTTTTGCTTGGGGGTTAGAATAGAGGGCCATAATTGAAGAGAGAAATTTGTTATCAAAACCGAATTTAATAAGGGTGAGTTTAAGGTATAGCCAATTTAACCTGTCGAAAGCTTTTTCAGCGTCTAAAGCAAGCAATGAAGTTGGGAGTTTCGCCGTATTTATCACCTTAATAATATTCAGAAGTCTTCTAGAGCCATCAGTTGCTTGCCTCCCACCAACGAAGCCAATCTGATCGTCGTTGATGAGAGATGGGAGAATAGTCGATAAACGATTGGCCAGAATTTTCGAATAATCTCACTCTCTTTGAATCTTCTTTATCATGCTAGGATTAGCAGGAAAAAGCAATAAATTTCAGAATTGCACCTTGCAATGTGGAGATATTACTGTTTGTGCATTTACAATATTCATTGATTTTTGCCATTGAAAAACGTCCAGAAATGTTTGAAGCTACTGACTGAATGAAAGGAGCTGGCATCTCACTCTCTTTGAATCTTCTTTATCATGCTAGGATTAGCAGGAAAAAGCAAAAAATTTCAGAATTGCACATTGCAATGTGGAGATATTACTGTTTGTGCATTTACAATATTCATTGATTTTTGCCATTGAAAAACGTCTAGAAATGTTTGAAGCTACTGACTGAATGAAAGGAGCTGGCATCTCACTCTCTTTGAATCTTCTTTATCATGCTAAGATTAGCAGGAAAAAGCAAAAAAATTCAGAATTGCACCTTGCAATGTGGAGATATTACTGTTTGTGCATATACAATATTCATTGATTTTTGCCATTGAAAAACATCATGTTATTCATATACCAGAAATGTTTGAAGCTACTGACTGAATGAAAGGAGCTGGCATCTCACTCTCTTTGAATCTTCTTTATCATGCTAGGATTAGCAGGAAAAAGCAAAAAATTTCAGAATTGCACCTTGCAATGTGGAGATATTACTGTTTGTGCATTTACAATATTCATTGATTTTTGCCATTGAAAAACGTCCAGAAATGTTTGAAACTACTGACTGAATGAAAGGAGCTGGCATCTCACTCTCTTTGAATCTTCTTTATCATGCTAGGATTAGCAGGAAAAAGCAAAAAATTTCAGAATTGCACCTTGCAATGTGGAGATATTACTGTTTGTGCATTTACAATATTCATTGATTTTTGCCATTGAAAAACGTCCAGAAATGTTTGAAGCTACTGACTGAATGAAAGGAGCTGGCATCTCACTCTCTTTGAATCTTCTTTATCATGCTAGGATTAGCAGGAAAAAGCAAAAAATTTCAGAATTGCACCTTGCAATGTGGAGATATTACTGTTTGTGCATTTACAATATTCATTGATTTTTGCCATTGAAAAACATCATGTTATTCATATACCAGAAATGTTTGAAGCTACTGACTGAATGAAAGGAGCTGGCATCTCACTCTCTTTGAATCTTCTTTATCATGCTAGGATTAGCAGGAAAAAGCAAAAAATTTCAGAATTGCACCTTGCAATGTGGAGATATTACTGTTTGTGCATTTACAATATTCATTGATTTTTGCCATTGAAAAACGTCCAGAAATGTTTGAAGCTACTGACTGAATGAAAGGAGCTGGCATCTCACTCTCTTTGAATCTTCTTTATCATGCTAGGATTAGCAGGAAAAAGCAAAAAATTTCAGAATTGCACCTTGCAATGTGGAGATATTACTGTTTGTGCATTTACAATATTCATTGATTTTTGCCATTGAAAAACGTCCAGAAATGTTTGAAGCTACTGACTGAATGAAAGGAGCTGGCATCTCACTCTCTTTGAATCTTCTTTATCATGCTAGGATTAGCAGGAAAAAGCAAAAAATTTCAGAATTGCACCTTGCAATGTGGAGATATTACTGTTTGTGCATTTACAATATTCATTGATTTTTGCCATTGAAAAACATCCAGAAATGTTTGAAGCTACTGACTGAATGAAAGGAGCTGGCATCTCACTCTCTTTGAATCTTCTTTATCATGCTAGGATTAGCAGGAAAAAGCAAAAAATTTCAGAATTGCACCTTGCAATGTGGAGATATTACTGTTTGTGCATTTACAATATTCATTGATTTTTGCCATTGAAAAACATCATGTTATTCATATACCAGAAATGTTTGAAGCTACTGACTGAATGAAAGGAGCTGGCATGTCACTCTCTTTGAATCTTCTTTATCATGCTAGGATTAGCAGGAAAAAGCAAAAAATTTCAGAATTGCACCTTGCAATGTGGAGATATTACTGTTTGTGCATTTACAATATTCATTGATTTTTGCCATTGAAAAACGTCCAGAAATGTTTGAAGCTACTGACTGAATGAAAGGAGCTGACATCTCACTCTCTTTGAATCTTCTTTATCATGCTAGGATTAGCAGGAAAAAGCAAAAAATTTCAGAATTGCACCTTGCAATGTGGAGATATTACTGTTTGTGCATTTACAATATTCATTGATTTTTGCCATTGAAAAACGTCCAGAAATGTTTGAAGCTACTGACTGAATGAAAGGAGCTGGCATCTCACTCTCTTTGAATCTTCTTTATCATGCTAGGATTAGCAGGAAAAAGCAAAAAATTTCAGAATTGCACCTTGCAATGTGGAGATATTACTGTTTGTGCATTTACAATATTCATTGATTTTTGCCATTGAAAAACATCATGTTATTCATATACCAGAAATGTTTGAAGCTACTGACTGAATGAAAGGAGCTGGCATCTCACTCTCTTTGAATCTTCTTTATCATGCTAGGATTAGCAGGAAAAAGCAAAAAATTTCAGAATTGCACCTTGCAATGTGGAGATATTACTGTTTGTGCATTTACAATATTCATTGATTTTTGCCATTGAAAAACGTCCAGAAATGTTTGAAGCTACTGACTGAATGAAAGGAGCTGACATCTCACTCTCTTTGAATCTTCTTTATCATGCTAGGATTAGCAGGAAAAAGCAAAAAATTTCAGAATTGCACCTTGCAATGTGGAGATATTACTGTTTGTGCATTTACAATATTCATTGATTTTTGCCATTGAAAAACATCCAGAAATGTTTGAAGCTACTGACTGAATGAAAGGAGCTGGCATCTCACTCTCTTTGAATCTTCTTTATCATGCTAGGATTAGCAGGAAAAAGCAAAAAATTTCAGAATTGCACCTTGCAATGTGGAGATATAACTGTTTGTGCATTTACAATATTCATTGATTTTTGCCATTGAAAAACATCATATTATTCATATACCAGAAATGTTTGAAGCTACTGACTGAATGAAAGGAGCTGGCATCTCACTCTCTTTGAATCTTCTTTATCATGCTAGGATTAGCAGGAAAAAGCAAAAAATTTCAGAATTGCACATTGCAATGTGGAGATATTACTGTTTGTGCATTTACAATATTCATTGATTTTTGCCATTGAAAAACGTCCAGAAATGTTTGAAGCTACTGACTGAATGAAAGAAGCTGGCATCTCACTCTCTTTGAATCTTCTTTATCATGCTAGGATTAGCAGGAAAAAGCAAAAAATTTCAGAATTGCACCTTGCAATGTGGAGATATTACTGTTTGTGCATTTACAATATTCATTGATTTTTGCCATTGAAAAACATCATGTTATTCATATACCAGAAATGTTTGAAGCTACTGACTGAATGAAAGGAGCTGGCATCTCACTCTCTTTGAATCTTCTTTATCATGCTAGGATTAGCAGGAAAAAGCAAACAATTTCAGAATTGCACCTTGCAATGTGGAGATATTACTGTTTGTGCATTTACAATATTCATTGATTTTTGCCATTGAAAAACATCCAGAAATGTTTGAAGCTACTGACTGAATGAAAGGAGCTGGCATCTCACTCTCTTTGAATCTTCTTTATCATGCTAGGATTAGCAGGAAAAAGCAAAAAATTTCAGAATTGCACCTTGCAATGTGGAGATATTACTGTTTGTGCATTTACAATATTCATTGATTTTTGCCATTGAAAAACATCATGTTATTCATATACCAGAAATGTTTGAAGCTACTGACTGAATGAAAGGAGCTGGCATGTCACTCTCTTTGAATCTTCTTTATCATGCTAGGATTAGCAGGAAAAAGCAAAAAATTTCAGAATTGCACCTTGCAATGTGGAGATATTACTGTTTGTGCATTTACAATATTCATTGATTTTTGCCATTGAAAAACGTCCAGAAATGTTTGAAGCTACTGACTGAATGAAAGGAGCTGGCATCTCACTCTCTTTGAATCTTCTTTATCATGCTAGGATTAGCAGGAAAAAGCAAAAAATTTCAGAATTGCACCTTGCAATGTGGAGATATTACTGTTTGTGCATTTACAATATTCATTGATTTTTGCCATTGAAAAACGTCTAGAAATGTTTGAAGCTACTGACTGAATGAAAGGAGCTGGCATCTCACTCTCTTTGAATCTTCTTTATCATGCTAGGATTAGCAGGAAAAAGCAAAAAATTTCAGAATTGCACCTTGCAATGTGGAGATATTACTGTTTGTGCATTTACAATATTCATTGATTTTTGCCATTGAAAAACATCATGTTATTCATATACCAGAAATGTTTGAAGCTACTGACTGAATGAAAGGAGCTGGCATCTCACTCTCTTTGAATCTTCTTTATCATGCTAGGATTAGCAGGAAAAAGCAAAAAATTTCAGAATTGCACCTTGCAATGTGGAGATATTACTGTTTGTGCATTTACAATATTCATTGATTTTTGCCATTGAAAAACATCATGTTATTCATATACCAGAAATGTTTGAAGCTACTGACTGAATGAAAGGAGCTGGCATGTCACTCTCTTTGAATCTTCTTTATCATGTTAGGATTAGCAGGAAAAAGCAAAAAATTTCAGAATTGCACCTTGCAATGTGGAGATATTACTGTTTGTGCATTTACAATATTCATTGATTTTTGCCATTGAAAAACGTCCAGAAATGTTTGAAGCTACTGACTGAATGAGAGGAGCTGGCATCTCACTCTCTTTGAATCTTCTTTATCATGCTAGGATTAGCAGGAAAAAGCAAAAAATTTCAGAATTGCACCTTGCAATGTGGAGATATTACTGTTTGTGCATTTACAATATTCATTGATTTTTGCCATTGAAAAACGTCTAGAAATGTTTGAAGCTACTGACTGAATGAAAGGAGCTGGCATCTCACTCTCTTTGAATCTTCTTTATCATGCTAGGATTAGCAGGAAAAAGCAAAAAATTTCAGAATTGCACCTTGCAATGTGGAGATATTACTGTTTGTGCATTTACAATATTCATTGATTTTTGCCATTGAAAAACATCATGTTATTCATATACCAGAAATGTTTGAAGCTACTGACTGAATGAAAGGAGCTGGCATCTCACTCTCTTTGAATCTTCTTTATCATGCTAGGATTAGCAGGAAAAAGCAAAAAATTTCAGAATTGCACCTTGCAATGTGGAGATATTACTGTTTGTGCATTTACAATATTCATTGATTTTTGCCATTGAAAAACATCATGTTATTCATATACCAGAAATGTTTGAAACTACTGACTGAATGAAAGGAGCTGGCATCTCACTCTCTTTGAATCTTCTTTATCATGCTAGGATTAGCATGAAAAAGCAAAAAATTTCAGAATTGCACCTTGCAATGTGGAGATATTACTGTTTGTGCATTTACAATATTCATTGATTTTTGCCATTGAAAAACGTCCAGAAATGTTTGAAGCTACTGACTGAATGAAAGAAGCTGGCATCTCACTCTCTTTGAATCTTCTTTATCATGCTAGGATTAGCAGGAAAAAGCAAAAAATTTCAGAATTGCACCTTGCAATGTGGAGATATTACTGTTTGTGTATTTACAATATTCATTGATTTTTGCCATTGAAAAACGTCCAGAAATGTTTGAAGCTACTGACTGAATGAAAGGAGCTGGCATCTCACTCTCTTTGAATCTTCTTTATCATGCTAGGATTAGCAGGAAAAAGCAAAAAATTTCAGAATTGCACCTTGCAATGTGGAGATATTACTGTTTGTGCATTTACAATATTCATTGATTTTTGCCATTGAAAAACATCCAGAAATGTTTGAAGCTACTGACTGAATGAAAGGAGCTGGCATCTCACTCTCTTTGAATCTTCTTTATCATGCTAGGATTAGCAGGAAAAAGCAAAAAATTTCAGAATTGCACCTTGCAATGTGGAGATATTACTGTTTGTGCATTTACAATATTCATTGATTTTTGCCATTGAAAAACATCCAGAAATGTTTGAAGCTACTGACTGAATGAAAGGAGCTGGCATCTCACTCTCTTTGAATCTTCTTTATCATGCTAGGATTAGCAGGAAAAAGCAAAACAATTCAGAATTGCACCTTGCAATGTGGAGATATTACTGTTTGTGCATTTACAATATTCATTGATTTTTGCCATTGAAAAACATCATGTTATTCATATACCAGAAATGTTTGAAGCTACTGACTGAATGAAAGGAGCTGGCATCTCACTCTCTTTGAATCTTCTTTATCATGCTAGGATTAGCAGGAAAAAGCAAAAAATTTCAGAATTGCACCTTGCAATGTGGAGATATTACTGTTTGTGCATTTACAATATTCATTGATTTTTGCCATTGAAAAACATCCAGAAATGTTTGAAGCTACTGACTGAATGAAAGGAGCTGGCATCTCACTCTCTTTGAATCTTCTTTATCATGCTAGGATTAGCAGGAAAAAGCAAAAAATTTCAGAATTGCACCTTGCAATGTGGAGATATTACTGTTTGTGCATTTACAATATTCATTGATTTTTGCCATTGAAAAACATCATGTTATTCATATACCAGAAATGTTTGAAGCTACTGACTGAATGAAAGGAGCTGGCATCTCACTCTCTTTGAATCTTCTTTATCATGCTAGGATTAGCAGGAAAAAGCAAAAAATTTCAGAATTGCACCTTGCAATGTGGAGATATTACTGTTTGTGCATTTACAATATTCATTGATTTTTGCCATTGAAAAACGTCCAGAAATGTTTGAAGCTACTGACTGAATGAAAGGAGCTGGCATCTCACTCTCTTTGAATCTTCTTTATCATGCTAGGATTAGCAGGAAAAAGCAATAAATTTCAGAATTGCACCTTGCAATGTGGAGATATTACTGTTTGTGCATTTACAATATTCATTGATTTTTGCCATTGAAAAACGTCCAGAAATGTTTGAAGCTACTGACTGAATGAAAGGAGCTGGCATCTCACTCTCTTTGAATCTTCTTTATCATGCTAAGATTAGCAGGAAAAAGCAAAAAATTTCAGAATTGCACCTTGCAATGTGGAGATATTACTGTTTGTGCATTTACAATATTCATTGATTTTTGCCATTGAAAAACATCATGTTATTCATATACCAGAAATGTTTGAAGCTACTGACTGAATGAAAGGAGCTGGCATCTCACTCTCTTTGAATCTTCTTTATCATGCTAGGATTAGCAGGAAAAAGCAAAAAATTTCAGAATTGCACCTTGCAATGTGGAGATATTACTGTTTGTGCATTTACAATATTCATTGATTTTTGCCATTGAAAAACGTCCAGAAATGTTTGAAACTACTGACTGAATGAAAGGAGCTGGCATCTCACTCTCTTTGAATCTTCTTTATCATGCTAGGATTAGCAGGAAAAAGCAAAAAATTTCAGAATTGCACCTTGCAATGTGGAGATATTACTGTTTGTGCATTTACAATATTCATTGATTTTTGCCATTGAAAAACGTCCAGAAATGTTTGAAGCTACTGACTGAATGAAAGGAGCTGGCATCTCACTCTCTTTGAATCTTCTTTATCATGCTAGGATTAGCAGGAAAAAGCAAAAAATTTCAGAATTGCACCTTGCAATGTGGAGATATTACTGTTTGTGCATTTACAATATTCATTGATTTTTGCCATTGAAAAACATCATGTTATTCATATACCAGAAATGTTTGAAGCTACTGACTGAATGAAAGGAGCTGGCATCTCACTCTCTTTGAATCTTCTTTATCATGCTAGGATTAGCAGGAAAAAGCAAAAAATTTCAGAATTGCACCTTGCAATGTGGAGATATTACTGTTTGTGCATTTACAATATTCATTGATTTTTGCCATTGAAAAACGTCCAGAAATGTTTGAAGCTACTGACTGAATGAAAGGAGCTGGCATCTCAATCTCTTTGAATCTTCTTTATCATGCTAGGATTAGCAGGAAAAAGCAAAAAATTTCAGAATTGCACCTTGCAATGTGGAGATATTACTGTTTGTGCATTTACAATATTCATTGATTTTTGCCATTGAAAAACGTCCAGAAATGTTTGAAGCTACTGACTGAATGAAAGGAGCGGGCATCTCACTCTCTTTGAATCTTCTTTATCATGCTAGGATTAGCAGGAAAAAGCAAAAAATTTCAGAATTGCACCTTGCAATGTGGAGATATTACTGTTTGTGCATTTACAATATTCATTGATTTTTGCCATTGAAAAACATCATGTTATTCATATACCAGAAATGTTTGAAGCTACTGACTGAATGAAAGGAGCTGGCATCTCACTCTCTTTGAATCTTCTTTATCATGCTAGGATTAGCAGGAAAAAGCAAAAAATTTCAGAATTGCACCTTGCAATGTGGAGATATTACTGTTTGTGCATTTACAATATTCATTGATTTTTGCCATTGAAAAACGTCCAGAAATGTTTGAAGCTACTGACTGAATGAAAGGAGCTGACATCTCACTCTCTTTGAATCTTCTTTATCATGCTAGGATTAGCATGAAAAAGCAAAAAATTTCAGAATTGCACCTTGCAATGTGGAGATATTACTGTTTGTGCATTTACAATATTCATTGATTTTTGCCATTGAAAAACATCCAGAAATGTTTGAAGCTACTGACTGAATGAAAGGAGCTGGCATCTCACTCTCTTTGAATCTTCTTTATCATGCTAGGATTAGCAGGAAAAAGCAAAAAATTTCAGAATTGACCTTGCAATGTGGAGATATTACTGTTTGTGCATTTACAATATTCATTGATTTTTGCCATTGAAAAACATCATGTTATTCATATACCAGAAATGTTTGAAGCTACTGACTGAATGAAAGGAGCTGGCATCTCACTCTCTTTGAATCTTCTTTATCATGCTAGGATTAGCAGGAAAAAGCAAAAAATTTCAGAATTGCACCTTGCAATGTGGAGATATTACTGTTTGTGCATTTACAATATTCATTGATTTTTGCCATTGAAAAACGTCCAGAAATGTTTGAAGCTACTGACTGAATGAAAGGAGCTGACATCTCACTCTCTTTGAATCTTCTTTATCATGCTAGGATTAGCAGGAAAAAGCAAAAAATTTCAGAATTGCACCTTGCAATGTGGAGATATTACTGTTTGTGCATTTACAATATTCATTGATTTTTGCCATTGAAAAACATCATGTTATTCATATACCAGAAATGTTTGAAGCTACTGACTGAATGAAAGGAGCTGGCATGTCACTCTCTTTGAATCTTCTTTATCATGCTAGGATTAGCAGGAAAAAGCAAAAAATTTCAGAATTGCACCTTGCAATGTGGAGATATTACTGTTTGTGCATTTACAATATTCATTGATTTTTGCCATTGAAAAACGTCCAGAAATGTTTGAAGCTACTGACTGAATGAAAGGAGCTGGCATCTCACTCTCTTTGAATCTTCTTTATCATGCTAGGATTAGCAGGAAAAAGCAAAAAATTTCAGAATTGCACCTTGCAATGTGGAGATATTACTGTTTGTGCATTTACAATATTCATTGATTTTTGCCATTGAAAAACGTCTAGAAATGTTTGAAGCTACTGACTGAATGAAAGGAGCTGGCATCTCACTCTCTTTGAATCTTCTTTATCATGCTAGGATTAGCAGGAAAAAGCAAAAAATTTCAGAATTGCACCTTGCAATGTGGAGATATTACTGTTTGTGCATTTACAATATTCATTGATTTTTGCCATTGAAAAACATCATGTTATTCATATACCAGAAATGTTTGAAGCTACTGACTGAATGAAAGGAGCTGGCATCTCACTCTCTTTGAATCTTCTTTATCATGCTAGGATTAGCAGGAAAAAGCAAAAAATTTCAGAATTGCACCTTGCAATGTGGAGATATTACTGTTTGTGCATTTACAATATTCATTGATTTTTGCCATTGAAAAACATCATGTTATTCATATACCAGAAATGTTTGAAGCTACTGACTGAATGAAAGGAGCTGGCATGTCACTCTCTTTGAATCTTCTTTATCATGTTAGGATTAGCAGGAAAAAGCAAAAAATTTCAGAATTGCACCTTGCAATGTGGAGATATTACTGTTTGTGCATTTACAATATTCATTGATTTTTGCCATTGAAAAACGTCCAGAAATGTTTGAAGCTACTGACTGAATGAAAGGAGCTGGCATCTCACTCTCTTTGAATCTTCTTTATCATGCTAGGATTAGCAGGAAAAAGCAAAAAATTTCAGAATTGCACCTTGCAATGTGGAGATATTACTGTTTGTGCATTTACAATATTCATTGATTTTTGCCATTGAAAAACGTCTAGAAATGTTTGAAGCTACTGACTGAATGAAAGGAGCTGGCATCTCACTCTCTTTGAATCTTCTTTATCATGCTAGGATTAGCAGGAAAAAGCAAAAAATTTCAGAATTGCACCTTGCAATGTGGAGATATTACTGTTTGTGCATTTACAATATTCATTGATTTTTGCCATTGAAAAACATCATGTTATTCATATACCAGAAATGTTTGAAGCTACTGACTGAATGAAAGGAGCTGGCATCTCACTCTCTTTGAATCTTCTTTATCATGCTAGGATTAGCAGGAAAAAGCAAAAAATTTCAGAATTGCACCTTGCAATGTGGAGATATTACTGTTTGTGCATTTACAATATTCATTGATTTTTGCCATTGAAAAACATCATGTTATTCATATACCAGAAATGTTTGAAACTACTGACTGAATGAAAGGAGCTGGCATCTCACTCTCTTTGAATCTTCTTTATCATGCTAGGATTAGCATGAAAAAGCAAAAAATTTCAGAATTGCACCTTGCAATGTGGAGATATTACTGTTTGTGCATTTACAATATTCATTGATTTTTGCCATTGAAAAACGTCCAGAAATGTTTGAAGCTACTGACTGAATGAAAGGAGCTGGCATCTCACTCTCTTTGAATCTTCTTTATCATGCTAGGATTAGCAGGAAAAAGCAAAAAATTTCAGAATTGCACCTTGCAATGTGGAGATATTACTGTTTGTGTATTTACAATATTCATTGATTTTTGCCATTGAAAAACGTCCAGAAATGTTTGAAGCTACTGACTGAATGAAAGGAGCTGGCATCTCACTCTCTTTGAATCTTCTTTATCATGCTAGGATTAGCAGGAAAAAGCAAAAAATTTCAGAATTGCACCTTGCAATGTGGAGATATTACTGTTTGTGCATTTACAATATTCATTGATTTTTGCCATTGAAAAACATCCAGAAATGTTTGAAGCTACTGACTGAATGAAAGGAGCTGGCATCTCACTCTCTTTGAATCTTCTTTATCATGCTAGGATTAGCAGGAAAAAGCAAAAAATTTCAGAATTGCACCTTGCAATGTGGAGATATTACTGTTTGTGCATTTACAATATTCATTGATTTTTGCCATTGAAAAACATCCAGAAATGTTTGAAGCTACTGACTGAATGAAAGGAGCTGGCATCTCACTCTCTTTGAATCTTCTTTATCATGCTAGGATTAGCAGGAAAAAGCAAAACAATTCAGAATTGCACCTTGCAATGTGGAGATATTACTGTTTGTGCATTTACAATATTCATTGATTTTTGCCATTGAAAAACATCATGTTATTCATATACCAGAAATGTTTGAAGCTACTGACTGAATGAAAGGAGCTGGCATCTCACTCTCTTTGAATCTTCTTTATCATGCTAGGATTAGCAGGAAAAAGCAAAAAATTTCAGAATTGCACCTTGCAATGTGGAGATATTACTGTTTGTGCATTTACAATATTCATTGATTTTTGCCATTGAAAAACATCCAGAAATGTTTGAAGCTACTGACTGAATGAAAGGAGCTGGCATCTCACTCTCTTTGAATCTTCTTTATCATGCTAGGATTAGCAGGAAAAAGCAAAAAATTTCAGAATTGCACCTTGCAATGTGGAGATATTACTGTTTGTGCATTTACAATATTCATTGATTTTTGCCATTGAAAAACATCATGTTATTCATATACCAGAAATGTTTGAAGCTACTGACTGAATGAAAGGAGCTGGCATCTCACTCTCTTTGAATCTTCTTTATCATGCTAGGATTAGCAGGAAAAAGCAAAAAATTTCAGAATTGCACCTTGCAATGTGGAGATATTACTGTTTGTGCATTTACAATATTCATTGATTTTTGCCATTGAAAAACGTCCAGAAATGTTTGAAGCTACTGACTGAATGAAAGGAGCTGGCATCTCACTCTCTTTGAATCTTCTTTATCATGCTAGGATTAGCAGGAAAAAGCAATAAATTTCAGAATTGCACCTTGCAATGTGGAGATATTACTGTTTGTGCATTTACAATATTCATTGATTTTTGCCATTGAAAAACGTCCAGAAATGTTTGAAGCTACTGACTGAATGAAAGGAGCTGGCATCTCACTCTCTTTGAATCTTCTTTATCATGCTAAGATTAGCAGGAAAAAGCAAAAAATTTCAGAATTGCACCTTGCAATGTGGAGATATTACTGTTTGTGCATTTACAATATTCATTGATTTTTGCCATTGAAAAACATCATGTTATTCATATACCAGAAATGTTTGAAGCTACTGACTGAATGAAAGGAGCTGGCATCTCACTCTCTTTGAATCTTCTTTATCATGCTAGGATTAGCAGGAAAAAGCAAAAAATTTCAGAATTGCACCTTGCAATGTGGAGATATTACTGTTTGTGCATTTACAATATTCATTGATTTTTGCCATTGAAAAACGTCCAGAAATGTTTGAAACTACTGACTGAATGAAAGGAGCTGGCATCTCACTCTCTTTGAATCTTCTTTATCATGCTAGGATTAGCAGGAAAAAGCAAAAAATTTCAGAATTGCACCTTGCAATGTGGAGATATTACTGTTTGTGCATTTACAATATTCATTGATTTTTGCCATTGAAAAACGTCCAGAAATGTTTGAAGCTACTGACTGAATGAAAGGAGCTGGCATCTCACTCTCTTTGAATCTTCTTTATCATGCTAGGATTAGCAGGAAAAAGCAAAAAATTTCAGAATTGCACCTTGCAATGTGGAGATATTACTGTTTGTGCATTTACAATATTCATTGATTTTTGCCATTGAAAAACATCATGTTATTCATATACCAGAAATGTTTGAAGCTACTGACTGAATGAAAGGAGCTGGCATCTCACTCTCTTTGAATCTTCTTTATCATGCTAGGATTAGCAGGAAAAAGCAAAAAATTTCAGAATTGCACCTTGCAATGTGGAGATATTACTGTTTGTGCATTTACAATATTCATTGATTTTTGCCATTGAAAAACGTCCAGAAATGTTTGAAGCTACTGACTGAATGAAAGGAGCTGGCATCTCAATCTCTTTGAATCTTCTTTATCATGCTAGGATTAGCAGGAAAAAGCAAAAAATTTCAGAATTGCACCTTGCAATGTGGAGATATTACTGTTTGTGCATTTACAATATTCATTGATTTTTGCCATTGAAAAACGTCCAGAAATGTTTGAAGCTACTGACTGAATGAAAGGAGCGGGCATCTCACTCTCTTTGAATCTTCTTTATCATGCTAGGATTAGCAGGAAAAAGCAAAAAATTTCAGAATTGCACCTTGCAATGTGGAGATATTACTGTTTGTGCATTTACAATATTCATTGATTTTTGCCATTGAAAAACATCCAGAAATGTTTGAAGCTACTGACTGAATGAAAGGAGCTGGCATCTCACTCTCTTTGAATCTTCTTTATCATGCTAGGATTAGCAGGAAAAAGCAAAACATTTCAGAATTGCACCTTGCAATGTGGAGATATTACTGTTTGTGCATTTACAATATTCATTGATTTTTGCCATTGAAAAACATCATGTTATTCATATACCAGAAATGTTTGAAGCTACTGACTGAATGAAAGGAGCTGGCATCTCACTCTCTTTGAATCTTCTTTATCATGCTAGGATTAGCAGGAAAAAGCAAAAAATTTCAGAATTGCACCTTGCAATGTGGAGATATTACTGTTTGTGCATTTACAATATTCATTGATTTTTGCCATTGAAAAACGTCCAGAAATGTTTGAAGCTACTGACTGAATGAAAGGAGCTGACATCTCACTCTCTTTGAATCTTCTTTATCATGCTAGGATTAGCATGAAAAAGCAAAAAATTTCAGAATTGCACCTTGCAATGTGGAGATATTACTGTTTGTGCATTTACAATATTCATTGATTTTTGCCATTGAAAAACATCCAGAAATGTTTGAAGCTACTGACTGAATGAAAGGAGCTGGCATCTCACTCTCTTTGAATCTTCTTTATCATGCTAGGATTAGCAGGAAAAAGCAAAAAATTTCAGAATTGACCTTGCAATGTGGAGATATTACTGTTTGTGCATTTACAATATTCATTGATTTTTGCCATTGAAAAACATCATGTTATTCATATACCAGAAATGTTTGAAGCTACTGACTGAATGAAAGGAGCTGGCATCTCACTCTCTTTGAATCTTCTTTATCATGCTAGGATTAGCAGGAAAAAGCAAAAAATTTCAGAACTGCACCTTGCAATGTCGAGATATTACTGTTTGTGCATTTACAATATTCATTGATTTTTGCCATTGAAAAACGTCCAGAAATGTTTGAAGCTACTGACTGAATGAAAGGAGCTGACATCTCACTCTCTTTGAATCTTCTTTATCATGCTAGGATTAGCAGGAAAAAGCAAAAAATTTCAGAATTGCACCTTGCAATGTGGAGATATTACTGTTTGTGCATTTACAATATTCATTGATTTTTGCCATTGAAAAACATCCAGAAATGTTTGAAGCTACTGACTGAATGAAAGGAGCTGGCATCTCACTCTCTTTGAATCTTCTTTATCATGCTAGGATTAGCAGGAAAAAGCAAAAAATTTCAGAATTGCACCTTGCAATGTGGAGATATAACTGTTTGTGCATTTAAAATATTCATTGATTTTTGCCATTGAAAAACATCATATTATTCATATACCAGAAATGTTTGAAGCTACTGACTGAATGAAAGGAGCTGGCATCTCACTCTCTTTGAATCTTCTTTATCATGCTAGGATTAGCAGGAAAAAGCAAAAAATTTCAGAATTGCACCTTGCAATGTGGAGATATTACTGTTTGTGCATTTACAATATTCATTGATTTTTGCCATTGAAAAACGTCCAGAAATGTTTGAAGCTACTGACTGAATGAAAGAAGCTGGCATCTCACTCTCTTTGAATCTTCTTTATCATGCTAGGATTAGCAGGAAAAAGCAAAAAATTTCAGAATTGCACCTTGCAATGTGGAGATATTATTGTTTGTGCATTTACAATATTCATTGATTTTTGCCATTGAAAAACATCATGTTATTCATATACCAGAAATGTTTGAAGCTACTGACTGAATGAAAGGAGCTGGCATCTCACTCTCTTTGAATCTTCTTTATCATGCTAGGATTAGCAGGAAAAAGCAAACAATTTCAGAATTGCACCTTGCAATGTGGAGATATTACTGTTTGTGCATTTACAATATTCATTGATTTTTGCCATTGAAAAACGTCCAGAAATGTTTGAAGCTACTGACTGAATGAAAGGAGCTGACATCTCACTCTCTTTGAATCTTCTTTATCATGCTAGGATTAGCAGGAAAAAGCAAAAAATTTCAGAATTGCACCTTGCAATGTGGAGATATTACTGTTTGTGCATTTACAATATTCATTGATTTTTGCCATTGAAAAACATCCAGAAATGTTTGAAGCTACTGACTGAATGAAAGGAGCTGGCATCTCACTCTCTTTGAATCTTCTTTATCATGCTAGGATTAGCAGGAAAAAGCAAAAAATTTCAGAATTGCACCTTGCAATGTGGAGATATTACTGTTTGTGCATTTACAATATTCATTGATTTTTGCCATTGAAAAACATCATGTTATTCATATACCAGAAATGTTTGAAGCTACTGACTGAATGAAAGGAGCTGGCATCTCACTCTCTTTGAATCTTCTTTATCATGCTAGGATTAGCAGGAAAAAGCAAAAAATTTCAGAATTGCACCTTGCAATGTGGAGATATTACTGTTTGTGCATTTACAATATTCATTGATTTTTGCCATTGAAAAACGTCCAGAAATGTTTGAAGCTACTGACTGAATGAAAGGAGCTGGCATCTCAATCTCTTTGAATCTTCTTTATCATGCTAGGATTAGCAGGAAAAAGCAAAAAATTTCAGAATTGCACCTTGCAATGTGGAGATATTACTGTTTGTGCATTTACAATATTCATTGATTTTTGCCATTGAAAAACGTCCAGAAATGTTTGAAGCTACTGACTGAATGAAAGGAGCGGGCATCTCACTCTCTTTGAATCTTCTTTATCATGCTAGGATTAGCAGGAAAAAGCAAAAAATTTCAGAATTGCACCTTGCAATGTGGAGATATTACTGTTTGTGCATTTACAATATTCATTGATTTTTGCCATTGAAAAACATCCAGAAATGTTTGAAGCTACTGACTGAATGAAAGGAGCTGGCATCTCACTCTCTTTGAATCTTCTTTATCATGCTAGGATTAGCAGGAAAAAGCAAAACATTTCAGAATTGCACCTTGCAATGTGGAGATATTACTGTTTGTGCATTTACAATATTCATTGATTTTTGCCATTGAAAAACATCATGTTATTCATATACCAGAAATGTTTGAAGCTACTGACTGAATGAAAGGAGCTGGCATCTCATTCTCTTTGAATCTTCTTTATCATGCTAGGATTAGCAGGAAAAAGCAAAAAATTTCAGAATTGCACCTTGCAATGTGGAGATATTACTGTTTGTGCATTTACAATATTCATTGATTTTTGCCATTGAAAAACATCCAGAAATGTTTGAAGCTACTGACTGAATGAAAGGAGCTGACATCTCACTCTCTTTGAATCTTCTTTATCATGCTAGGATTAGCATGAAAAATCAAAAAATTTCAGAATTGCACCTTGCAATGTGGAGATATTACTGTTTGTGCATTTACAATATTCATTGATTTTTGCCATTGAAAAACATCCAGAAATGTTTGAAGCTACTGACTGAATGAAAGGAGCTGGCATCTCACTCTCTTTGAATCTTCTTTATCATGCTAGGATTAGCAGGAAAAAGCAAAAAATTTCAGAATTGACCTTGCAATGTGGAGATATTACTGTTTGTGCATTTACAATATTCATTGATTTTTGCCATTGAAAAACATCATGTTATTCATATACCAGAAATGTTTGAAGCTACTGACTGAATGAAAGGAGCTGGCATCTCACTCTCTTTGAATCTTCTTTATCATGCTAGGATTAGCAGGAAAAAGCAAAAAATTTCAGAATTGCACCTTGCAATGTGGAGATATTACTGTTTGTGCATTTACAATATTCATTGATTTTTGCCATTGAAAAACGTCCAGAAATGTTTGAAGCTACTGACTGAATGAAAGGAGCTGACATCTCACTCTCTTTGAATCTTCTTTATCATGCTAGGATTAGCAGGAAAAAGCAAAAAATTTCAGAATTGCACCTTGCAATGTGGAGATATTACTGTTTGTGCATTTACAATATTCATTGATTTTTGCCATTGAAAAACATCCAGAAATGTTTGAAGCTACTGACTGAATGAAAGGAGCTGGCATCTCACTCTCTTTGAATCTTCTTTATCATGCTAGGATTAGCAGGAAAAAGCAAAAAATTTCAGAATTGCACCTTGCAATGTGGAGATATAACTGTTTGTGCATTTAAAATATTCATTGATTTTTGCCATTGAAAAACATCATATTATTCATATACCAGAAATGTTTGAAGCTACTGACTGAATGAAAGGAGCTGGCATCTCACTCTCTTTGAATCTTCTTTATCATGCTAGGATTAGCAGGAAAAAGCAAAAAATTTCAGAATTGCACCTTGCAATGTGGAGATATTACTGTTTGTGCATTTACAATATTCATTGATTTTTGCCATTGAAAAACGTCCAGAAATGTTTGAAGCTACTGACTGAATGAAAGAAGCTGGCATCTCACTCTCTTTGAATCTTCTTTATCATGCTAGGATTAGCAGGAAAAAGCAAAAAATTTCAGAATTGCACCTTGCAATGTGGAGATATTATTGTTTGTGCATTTACAATATTCATTGATTTTTGCCATTGAAAAACATCATGTTATTCATATTCCAGAAATGTTTGAAGCTACTGACTGAATGAAAGGAGCTGGCATCTCACTCTCTTTGAATCTTCTTTATCATGCTAGGATTAGCAGGAAAAAGCAAACAATTTCAGAATTGCACCTTGCAATGTGGAGATATTACTGTTTGTGCATTTACAATATTCATTGATTTTTGCCATTGAAAAACGTCCAGAAATGTTTGAAGCTACTGACTGAATGAAAGGAGCTGACATCTCACTCTCTTTGAATCTTCTTTATCATGCTAGGATTAGCAGGAAAAAGCAAAAAATTTCAGAATTGCACCTTGCAATGTGGAGATATTACTGTTTGTGCATTTACAATATTCATTGATTTTTGCCATTGAAAAACATCCAGAAATGTTTGAAGCTACTGACTGAATGAAAGGAGCTGGCATCTCACTCTCTTTGAATCTTCTTTATCATGCTAGGATTAGCAGGAAAAAGCAAAAAATTTCAGAATTGCACCTTGCAATGTGGAGATATTACTGTTTGTGCATTTACAATATTCATTGATTTTTGCCATTGAAAAACATCATGTTATTCATATACCAGAAATGTTTGAAGCTACTGACTGAATGAAAGGAGCTGGCATCTCACTCTCTTTGAATCTTCTTTATCATGCTAGGATTAGCAGGAAAAAGCAAAAAATTTCAGAATTGCACCTTGCAATGTGGAGATATTACTGTTTGTGCATTTACAATATTCATTGATTTTTGCCATTGAAAAACGTCCAGAAATGTTTGAAGCTACTGACTGAATGAAAGGAGCTGGCATCTCAATCTCTTTGAATCTTCTTTATCATGCTAGGATTAGCAGGAAAAAGCAAAAAATTTCAGAATTGCACCTTGCAATGTGGAGATATTACTGTTTGTGCATTTACAATATTCATTGATTTTTGCCATTGAAAAACGTCCAGAAATGTTTGAAGCTACTGACTGAATGAAAGGAGCGGGCATCTCACTCTCTTTGAATCTTCTTTATCATGCTAGGATTAGCAGGAAAAAGCAAAAAATTTCAGAATTGCACCTTGCAATGTGGAGATATTACTGTTTGTGCATTTACAATATTCATTGATTTTTGCCATTGAAAAACATCCAGAAATGTTTGAAGCTACTGACTGAATGAAAGGAGCTGGCATCTCACTCTCTTTGAATCTTCTTTATCATGCTAGGATTAGCAGGAAAAAGCAAAACATTTCAGAATTGCACCTTGCAATGTGGAGATATTACTGTTTGTGCATTTACAATATTCATTGATTTTTGCCATTGAAAAACATCATGTTATTCATATACCAGAAATGTTTGAAGCTACTGACTGAATGAAAGGAGCTGGCATCTCATTCTCTTTGAATCTTCTTTATCATGCTAGGATTAGCAGGAAAAAGCAAAAAATTTCAGAATTGCACCTTGCAATGTGGAGATATTACTGTTTGTGCATTTACAATATTCATTGATTTTTGCCATTGAAAAACGTCCAGAAATGTTTGAAGCTACTGACTGAATGAAAGGAGCTGACATCTCACTCTCTTTGAATCTTCTTTATCATGCTAGGATTAGCATGAAAAATCAAAAAATTTCAGAATTGCACCTTGCAATGTGGAGATATTACTGTTTGTGCATTTACAATATTCATTGATTTTTGCCATTGAAAAACATCCAGAAATGTTTGAAGCTACTGACTGAATGAAAGGAGCTGGCATCTCACTCTCTTTGAATCTTCTTTATCATGCTAGGATTAGCAGGAAAAAGCAAAAAATTTCAGAATTGACCTTGCAATGTGGAGATATTACTGTTTGTGCATTTACAATATTCATTGATTTTTGCCATTGAAAAACATCATGTTATTCATATACCAGAAATGTTTGAAGCTACTGACTGAATGAAAGGAGCTGGCATCTCACTCTCTTTGAATCTTCTTTATCATGCTAGGATTAGCAGGAAAAAGCAAAAAATTTCAGAATTGCACCTTGCAATGTGGAGATATTACTGTTTGTGCATTTACAATATTCATTGATTTTTGCCATTGAAAAACGTCCAGAAATGTTTGAAGCTACTGACTGAATGAAAGGAGCTGACATCTCACTCTCTTTGAATCTTCTTTATCATGCTAGGATTAGCAGGAAAAAGCAAAAAATTTCAGAATTGCACCTTGCAATGTGGAGATATTACTGTTTGTGCATTTACAATATTCATTGATTTTTGCCATTGAAAAACATCCAGAAATGTTTGAAGCTACTGACTGAATGAAAGGAGCTGGCATCTCACTCTCTTTGAATCTTATTTATCATGCTAGGATTAGCAGGAAAAAGCAAAAAATTTCAGAATTGCACCTTGCAATGTGGAGATATAACTGTTTGTGCATTTAAAATATTCATTGATTTTTGCCATTGAAAAACATCATATTATTCATATACCAGAAATATTTGAAGCTACTGACTGAATGAAAGGAGCTGGCATCTCACTCTCTTTGAATCTTCTTTATCATGCTAGGATTAGCAGGAAAAAGCAAAAAATTTCAGAATTTCACCTTGCAATGTGGAGATATTACTGTTTGTGCATTTACAATATTCATTGATTTTTGCCATTGAAAAACGTCCAGAAATGTTTGAAGCTACTGACTGAATGAAAGAAGCTGGCATCTCACTCTCTTTGAATCTTCTTTATCATGCTAGGATTAGCAGGAAAAAGCAAAAAATTTCAGAATTGCACCTTGCAATGTGGAGATATTATTGTTTGTGCATTTACAATATTCATTGATTTTTGCCATTGAAAAACATCATGTTATTCATATACCAGAAATGTTTGAAGCTACTGACTGAATGAAAGGAGCTGGCATCTCACTCTCTTTGAATCTTCTTTATCATGCTAGGATTAGCAGGAAAAAGCAAACAATTTCAGAATTGCACCTTGCAATGTGGAGATATTACTGTTTGTGCATTTACAATATTCATTGATTTTTGCCATTGAAAAACGTCCAGAAATGTTTGAAGCTACTGACTGAATGAAAGGAGCTGACATCTCACTCTCTTTGAATCTTCTTTATCATGCTAGGATTAGCAGGAAAAAGCAAAAAATTTCAGAATTGCACCTTGCAATGTGGAGATATTACTGTTTGTGCATTTACAATATTCATTGATTTTTGCCATTGAAAAACATCCAGAAATGTTTGAAGCTACTGACTGAATGAAAGGAGCTGGCATCTCACTCTCTTTGAATCTTCTTTATCATGCTAGGATTAGCAGGAAAAAGCAAAAAATTTCAGAATTGCACCTTGCAATGTGGAGATATTACTGTTTGTGCATTTACAATATTCATTGATTTTTGCCATTGAAAAACATCATGTTATTCATATACCAGAAATGTTTGAAGCTACTGACTGAATGAAAGGAGCTGGCATGTCACTCTCTTTGAATCTTCTTTATCATGCTAGGATTAGCAGGAAAAAGCAAAAAATTTCAGAATTGCACCTTGCAATGTGGAGATATTACTGTTTGTGCATTTACAATATTCATTGATTTTTGCCATTGAAAAACGTCCAGAAATGTTTGAAGCTACTGACTGAATGAAAGGAGCTGGCATCTCACTCTCTTTGAATCTTCTTTATCATGCTAGGATTAGCAGGAAAAAGCAATAAATTTCAGAATTGCACCTTGCAATGTGGAGATATTACTGTTTGTGCATTTACAATATTCATTGATTTTTGCCATTGAAAAACGTCCAGAAATGTTTGAAGCTACTGACTGAATGGAAGGAGCTGGCATCTCACTCTCTTTGAATCTTCTTTATCATGCTAAGATTAGCAGGAAAAAGCAAAAAATTTCAGAATTGCACCTTGCATTGTGGAGATATTACTGTTTGTGCATTTACAATATTCATTGATTTTTGCCATTGAAAAACATCATGTTATTCATATACCAGAAATGTTTGAAGCTACTGACTGAATGAAAGGAGCTGGCATCTCACTCTCTTTGAATCTTCTTTATCATGCTAGGACTAGCAGGAAAAAGCAAAAAATTTCAGAATTGCACCTTGCAATGTGGAGATATTACTGTTTGTGCATTTACAATATTCATTGATTTTTGCCATTGAAAAACGTCCAGAAATGTTTGAAACTACTGACTGAATGAAAGGAGCTGGCATCTCACTCTCTTTGAATCTTCTTTATCATGCTAGGATTAGCAGGAAAAAGCAAAAAATTTCAGAATTGCACCTTGCAATGTGGAGATATTACTGTTTGTGCATTTACAATATTCATTGATTTTTGCCATTGAAAAACGTCCAGAAATGTTTGAAGCTACTGACTGAATGAAAGGAGCTGGCATCTCACTCTCTTTGAATCTTCTTTATCATGCTAGGATTAGCAGGAAAAAGCAAAAAATTTCAGAATTGCACCTTGCAATGTGGAGATATTACTGTTTGTGCATTTACAATATTCATTGATTTTTGCCATTGAAAAACATCATGTTATTCAAATACCAGAAATGTTTGAAGCTACTGACTGAATGAAAGGAGCTGGCATCTCACTCTCTTTGAATCTTCTTTATCATGCTAGGATTAGCAGGAAAAAGCAAAAAATTTCAGAATTGCACCTTGCAATGTGGAGATATTACTGTTTGTGCATTTACAATATTCATTGATTTTTGCCATTGAAAAACGTCCAGAAATGTTTGAAGCTACTGACTGAATGAAAGGAGCTGGCATCTCACTCTCTTTGAATCTTCTTTATCATGCTAGGATTAGCAGGAAAAAGCAAAAAATTTCAGAATTGCACCTTGCAATGTGGAGATATTACTGTTTGTGCATTTACAATATTCATTGATTTTTGCCATTGAAAAACGTCCAGAAATGTTTGAAGCTACTGACTGAATGAAAGGAGCGGGCATCTCACTCTCTTTGAATCTTCTTTATCATGCTAGGATTAGCAGGAAAAAGCAAAAAATTTCAGAATTGCACCTTGCAATGTGGAGATATTACTGTTTGTGCATTTACAATATTCATTGATTTTTGCCATTGAAAAACATCCAGAAATGTTTGAAGCTACTGACTGAATGAAAGGAGCTGGCATCTCACTCTCTTTGAATCTTCTTTATCATGCTAGGATTAGCAGGAAAAAGCAAAAAATTTCAGAATTGCACCTTGCAATGTGGAGATATTACTGTTTGTGCATTTACAATATTCATTGATTTTTTGCCATTGAAAAACATCATGTTATTCATATACCAGAAATGTTTGAAGCTACTGACTGAATGAAAGGAGCTGGCATCTCACTCTCTTTGAATCTTCTTTATCATGCTAGGATTAGCAGGAAAAAGCAAAAAATTTCAGAATTGCACCTTGCAATGTGGAGATATTACTGTTTGTGCATTTACAATATTCATTGATTTTTGCCATTGAAAAACGTCCAGAAATGTTTGAAGCTACTGACTGAATGAAAGGAGCTGACATCTCACTCTCTTTGAATCTTCTTTATCATGCTAGGATTAGCATGAAAAAGCAAAAAATTTCAGAATTGCACCTTGCAATGTGGAGATATTACTGTTTGTGCATTTACAATATTCATTGATTTTTGCCATTGAAAAACATCCAGAAATGTTTGAAGCTACTGACTGAATGAAAGGAGCTGGCATCTCACTCTCTTTGAATCTTCTTTATCATGCTAGGATTAGCAGGAAAAAGCAAAAAATTTCAGAATTGCACCTTGCAATGTGGAGATATTACTGTTTGTGCATTTACAATATTCATTGATTTTTGCCATTGAAAAACATCATGTTATTCATATACCAGAAATGTTTGAAGCTACTGACTGAATGAAAGGAGCTGGCATCTCACTCTCTTTGAATCTTCTTTATCATGCTAGGATTAGCAGGAAAAAGCAAAAAATTTCAGAATTGCACCTTGCAATGTGGAGATATTACTGTTTGTGCATTTACAATATTCATTGATTTTTGCCATTGAAAAACGTCCAGAAATGTTTGAAGCTACTGACTGAATGAAAGGAGCTGACATCTCACTCTCTTTGAATCTTCTTTATCATGCTAGGATTAGCAGGAAAAAGCAAAAAATTTCAGAATTGCACCTTGCAATGTGGAGATATTACTGTTTGTGCATTTACAATATTCATTGATTTTTGCCATTGAAAAACATCCAGAAATGTTTGAAGATACTGACTGAATGAAAGGAGCTGGCATCTCACTCTCTTTGAATCTTCTTTATCATGCTAGGATTAGCAGGAAAAAGCAAAAAATTTCAGAATTGCACCTTGCAATGTGGAGATATAACTGTTTGTGCATTTACAATATTCATTGATTTTTGCCATTGAAAAACATCATATTATTCATATACCAGAAATGTTTGAAGCTACTGACTGAATGAAAGGAGCTGGCATCTCACTCTCTTTGAATCTTCTTTATCATGCTAGGATTAGCAGGAAAAAGCAAAAAATTTCAGAATTGCACCTTGCAATGTGGAGATATTACTGTTTGTGCATTTACAATATTCATTGATTTTTGCCATTGAAAAACGTCCAGAAATGTTTGAAGCTACTGACTGAATGAAAGAAGCTGGCATCTCACTCTCTTTGAATCTTCTTTATCATGCTAGGATTAGCAGGAAAAAGCAAAAAATTTCAGAATTGCACCTTGCAATGTGGAGATATTACTGTTTGTGCATTTACAATATTCATTGATTTTTGCCATTGAAAAACATCATGTTATTCATATACCAGAAATGTTTGAAGCTACTGACTGAATGAAAGGAGCTGGCATCTCACTCTCTTTGAATCTTCTTTATCATGCTAGGATTAGCAGGAAAAAGCAAACAATTTCAGAATTGCACCTTGCAATGTGGAGATATTACTGTTTGTGCATTTACAATATTCATTGATTTTTGCCATTGAAAAACGTCCAGAAATGTTTGAAGCTACTGACTGAATGAAAGGAGCTGACATCTCACTCTCTTTGAATCTTCTTTATCATGCTAGGATTAGCAGGAAAAAGCAAAAAATTTCAGAATTGCACCTTGCAATGTGGAGATATTACTGTTTGTGCATTTACAATATTCATTGATTTTGCCATTGAAAAACATCCAGAAATGTTTGAAGCTACTGACTGAATGAAAGGAGCTGGCATCTCACTCTCTTTGAATCTTCTTTATCATGCTAGGATTAGCAGGAAAAAGCAAAAAATTTCAGAATTGCACCTTGCAATGTGGAGATATTACTGTTTGTGTATTTACAATATTCATTGATTTTTGCCATTGAAAAACATCATGTTATTCATATACCAGAAATGTTTGAAGCTACTGACTGAATGAAAGGAGCTGGCATGTCACTCTCTTTGAATCTTCTTTATCATGCTAGGATTAGGAGGAAAAAGCAAAAAATTTCAGAATTGCACCTTGCAATGTGGAGATATTACTGTTTGTGCATTTACAATATTCATTGATTTTTGCCATTGAAAAACGTCCAGAAATGTTTGAAGCTACTGACTGAATGAAAGGAGCTGGCATCTCACTCTCTTTGAATCTTCTTTATCATGCTAGGATTAGCAGGAAAAAGCAAAAAATTTCAGAATTGCACCTTGCAATGTGGAGATATTACTGTTTGTGCATTTACAATATTCATTGATTTTTGCCATTGAAAAACATCATGTTATTCATATACCAGAAATGTTTGAAGCTACTGACTGAATGAAAGGAGCTGGCATCTCCCTCTCTTTGAATCTTCTTTATCATGCTAGGATTAGCAGGAAAAAGCAAAAAATTTCAGAATTGCACCTTGCAATGTGGAGATATTACTGTTTGTGCATTTACAATATTCATTGATTTTTGCCATTGAAAAACATCATGTTATTCATATACCAGAAATGTTTGAAGCTACTGACTGAATGAAAGGAGCTGGCATCTCACTCTCTTTGAATCTTCTTTATCATGCTAGGATTAGCAGGAAAAAGCAAAAAATTTCAGAATTGCACCTTGCAATGTGGAGATATTACTGTTTGTGCATTTACAATATTCATTGATTTTTGCCATTGAAAAACGTCCAGAAATGTTTGAAGCTACTGACTGAATGAAAGGAGCTGGCATCTCACTCTCTTTGAATCTTCTTTATCATGCTAGGATTAGCAGGAAAAAGCAAAAAATTTCAGAATTGCACCTTGCAATGTGGAGATATTACTGTTTGTGCATTTACAATATTCATTGATTTTTGCCATTGAAAAACGTCCAGAAATGTTTGAAGCTACTGACTGAATGAAAGGAGCTGGCATCTCACTCTCTTTGAATCTTCTTTATCATGCTAGGATTAGCAGGAAAAAGCAAAAAATTTCAGAATTGCACCTTGCAATGTGGAGATATAACTGTTTGTGCATTTACAATATTCATTGATTTTTGCCATTGAAAAACATCATATTATTCATATACCAGAAATGTTTGAAGCTACTGACTGAATGAAAGGAGCTGGCATCTCACTCTCTTTGAATCTTCTTTATCATGCTAGGATTAGCAGGAAAAAGCAAAAAATTTCAGAATTGCACCTTGCAATGTGGAGATATTACTGTTTGTGCATTTACAATATTCATTGATTTTTGCCATTGAAAAACGTCCAGAAATGTTTGAAGCTACTGACTGAATGAAAGAAGCTGGCATCTCACTCTCTTTGAATCTTCTTTATCATGCTAGGATTAGCAGGAAAAAGCAAAAAATTTCAGAATTGCACCTTGCAATGTGGAGATATTACTGTTTGTGCATTTACAATAATCATTGATTTTTGCCATTGAAAAACATCATGTTATTCATATACCAGAAATGTTTGAAGCTACTGACTGAATGAAAGGAGCTGGCATCTCACTCTCTTTGAATCTTCTTTATCATGCTAGGATTAGCAGGAAAAAGCAAACAATTTCAGAATTGCACCTTGCAATGTGGAGATATTACTGTTTGTGCATTTACAATATTCATTGATTTTTGCCATTGAAAAACGTCCAGAAATGTTTGAAGCTACTGACTGAATGAAAGGAGCTGACATCTCACTCTCTTTGAATCTTCTTTATCATGCTAGGATTAGCAGGAAAAAGCAAAAAATTTCAGAATTGCACCTTGCAATGTGGAGATATTACTGTTTGTGCATTTACAATATTCATTGATTTTTGCCATTGAAAAACATCCAGAAATGTTTGAAGCTACTGACTGAATGAAAGGAGCTGGCATCTCACTCTCTTTGAATCTTCTTTATCATGCTAGGATTAGCAGGAAAAAGCAAAAAATTTCAGAATTGCACCTTGCAATGTGGAGATATTACTGTTTGTGCATTTACAATATTCATTGATTTTTGCCATTGAAAAACATCATGTTATTCATATACCAGAAATGTTTGAAGCTACTGACTGAATGAAAGGAGCTGGCATGTCACTCTCTTTGAATCTTCTTTATCATGCTAGGATTAGCAGGAAAAAGCAAAAAATTTCAGAATTGCACCTTGCAATGTGGAGATATTACTGTTTGTGCATTTACAATATTCATTGATTTTTGCCATTGAAAAACGTCCAGAAATGTTTGAAGCTACTGACTGAATGAAAGGAGCTGGCATCTCACTCTCTTTGAATCTTCTTTATCATGCTAGGATTAGCAGGAAAAAGCAAAAAATTTCAGAATTGCACCTTGCAATGTGGAGATATTACTGTTTGTGCATTTACAATATTCATTGATTTTTGCCATTGAAAAACGTCCAGAAATGTTTGAAGCTACTGACTGAATGAAAAGAGCTGGCATCTCACTCTCTTTGAATCTTCTTTATCATGCTAGGATTAGCAGGAAAAAGCAAAAAATTTCAGAATTGCACCTTGCAATGTGGAGATATTACTGTTTGTGCATTTACAATATTCATTGATTTTTGCCATTGAAAAACATCCAGAAATGTTTGAAGCTACTGACTGAATGAAAGGAGCTGGCATCTCACTCTCTTTGAATCTTCTTTATCATGCTAGGATTAGCAGGAAAAAGCAAAAAATTTCAGAATTGACCTTGCAATGTGGAGATATTACTTTTTGTGCATTTACAATATTCATTGATTTTTGCCATTGAAAAACATCATGTTATTCATATACCAGAAATGTTTGAAGCTACTGACTGAATGAAAGGAGCTGGCATCTCACTCTCTTTGAATTTTCTTTATCATGCTAGGATTAGCAGGAAAAAGCAAACAATTTCAGAATTGCACCTTGCAATGTGGAGATATTACTGTTTGTGCATTTACAATATTCATTGATTTTTGCCATTGAAAAACGTCCAGAAATGTTTGAAGCTACTGACTGAATGAAAGGAGCTGACATCTCACTCTCTTTGAATCTTCTTTATCATGCTAGGATTAGCAGGAAAAAGCAAAAAATTTCAGAATTGCACCTTGCAATGTGGAGATATTACTGTTTGTGCATTTACAATATTCATTGATTTTTGCCATTGAAAAACATCCAGAAATGTTTGAAGCTACTGACTGAATGAAAGGAGCTGGCATCTCACTCTCTTTGAATCTTCTTTATCATGCTAGGATTAGCAGGAAAAAGCAAAAAATTTCAGAATTGCACCTTGCAATGTGGAGATATAACTGTTTGTGCATTTAAAATATTCATTGATTTTTGCCATTGAAAAACATCATATTATTCATATACCAGAAATGTTTGAAGCTACTGACTGAATGAAAGGAGCTGGCATCTCACTCTCTTTGAATCTTCTTTATCATGCTAGGATTAGCAGGAAAAAGCAAAAAATTTCAGAATTGCACCTTGCAATGTGGAGATATTACTGTTTGTGCATTTACAATATTCATTGATTTTTGCCATTGAAAAACGTCCAGAAATGTTTGAAGCTACTGACTGAATGAAAGAAGCTGGCATCTCACTCTCTTTGAATCTTCTTTATCATGCTAGGATTAGCAGGAAAAAGCAAAAAATTTCAGAATTGCACCTTGCAATGTGGAGATATTATTGTTTGTGCATTTACAATATTCATTGATTTTTGCCATTGAAAAACATCATGTTATTCATATACCAGAAATGTTTGAAGCTACTGACTGAATGAAAGGAGCTGGCATCTCACTCTCTTTGAATCTTCTTTATCATGCTAGGATTAGCAGGAAAAAGCAATTTCAGAATTGCACCTTGCAATGTGGAGATATTACTGTTTGTGCATTTACAATATTCATTGATTTTTGCCATTGAAAAACGTCCAGAAATGTTTGAAGCTACTGACTGAATGAAAGGAGCTGACATCTCACTCTCTTTGAATCTTCTTTATCATGCTAGGATTAGCAGGAAAAAGCAAAAAATTTCAGAATTGCACCTTGCAATGTGGAGATATTACTGTTTGTGCATTTACAATATTCATTGATTTTTGCCATTGAAAAACATCCAGAAATGTTTGAAGCTACTGACTGAATGAAAGGAGCTGGCATCTCACTCTCTTTGAATCTTCTTTATCATGCTAGGATTAGCAGGAAAAAGCAAAAAATTTCAGAATTGCACCTTGCAATGTGGAGATATTACTGTTTGTGCATTTACAATATTCATTGATTTTTGCCATTGAAAAACATCATGTTATTCATATACCAGAAATGTTTGAAGCTACTGACTGAATGAAAGGAGCTGGCATGTCACTCTCTTTGAATCTTCTTTATCATGCTAGGATTAGCAGGAAAAAGCAAAAAATTTCAGAATTGCACCTTGCAATGTGGAGATATTACTGTTTGTGCATTTACAATTTTCATTGATTTTTGCCATTGAAAAACGTCCAGAAATGTTTGAAGCTACTGACTGAATGAAAGGAGCTGGCATCTCACTCTCTTTGAATCTTCTTTATCATGCTAGGATTAGCAGGAAAAAGCAATAAATTTCAGAATTGCACCTTGCAATGTGGAGATATTACTGTTTGTGCATTTACAATATTCATTGATTTTTGCCATTGAAAAACGTCCAGAAATGTTTGAAGCTACTGACTGAATGGAAGGAGCTGGCATCTCACTCTCTTTGAATCTTCTTTATCATGCTAAGATTAGCAGGAAAAAGCAAAAAATTTCAGAATTGCACCTTGCATTGTGGAGATATTACTGTTTGTGCATTTACAATATTCATTGATTTTTGCCATTGAAAAACATCATGTTATTCATATACCAGAAATGTTTGAAGCTACTGACTGAATGAAAGGAGCTGGCATCTCACTCTCTTTGAATCTTCTTTATCATGCTAGGATTAGCAGGAAAAAGTAAAAAATTTCAGAATTGCACCTTGCAATGTGGAGATATTACTGTTTGTGCATTTACAATATTCATTGATTTTTGCCATTGAAAAACGTCCAGAAATGTTTGAAACTACTGACTGAATGAAAGGAGCTGGCATCTCACTCTCTTTGAATCTTCTTTATCATGCTAGGATTAGCAGGAAAAAGCAAAAAATTTCAGAATTGCACCTTGCAATGTGGAGATATTACTGTTTGTGCATTTACAATATTCATTGATTTTTGCCATTGAAAAACGTCCAGAAATGTTTGAAGCTACTGACTGAATGAAAGGAGCTGGCATCTCACTCTCTTTGAATCTTCTTTATCATGCTAGGATTAGCAGGAAAAAGCAAAAAATTTCAGAATTGCACCTTGCAATGTGGAGATATTACTGTTTGTACATTTACAATATTCATTGATTTTTGCCATTGAAAAACATCATGTTATTCAAATACCAGAAATGTTTGAAGCTACTGACTGAATGAAAGGAGCTGGCATCTCACTCTCTTTGAATCTTCTTTATCATGCTAGGATTAGCAGGAAAAAGCAAAAAATTTCAGAATTGCACCTTGCAATGTGGAGATATTACTGTTTGTGCATTTACAATATTCATTGATTTTTGCCATTGAAAAACGTCCAGAAATGTTTGAAGCTACTGACTGAATGAAAGGAGCTGGCATCTCACTCTCTTTGAATCTTCTTTATCATGCTAGGATTAGCAGGAAAAAGCAAAAAATTTCAGAATTGCACCTTGCAATGTGGAGATATTACTGTTTGTGCATTTACAATATTCATTGATTTTTGCCATTGAAAAACGTCCAGAAATGTTTGAAGCTACTGACTGAATGAAAGGAGCGGGCATCTTACTCTCTTTGAATCTTCTTTATCATGCTAGGATTAGCAGGAAAAAGCAAAAAATTTCAGAATTGCACCTTGCAATGTGGAGATATTACTGTTTGTGCATTTACAATATTCATTGATTTTTGCCATTGAAAAACATCCAGAAATGTTTGAAGCTACTGACTGAATGAAAGGAGCTGGCATCTCACTCTCTTTGAATCTTCTTTATCATGCTAGGATTAGCAGGAAAAAGCAAAAAATTTCAGAATTGCACCTTGCAATGTGGAGATATTACTGTTTGTGCATTTACAATATTCATTGATTTTTTGCCATTGAAAAACATCATGTTATTCATATACCAGAAATGTTTGAAGCTACTGACTGAATGAAAGGAGCTGGCATCTCACTCTCTTTGAATCTTCTTTATCATGCTAGGATTAGCAGGAAAAAGCAAAAAATTTCAGAATTGCACCTTGCAATGTGGAGATATTACTGTTTGTGCATTTACAATATTCATTGATTTTTGCCATTGAAAAACGTCCAGAAATGTTTGAAGCTACTGACTGAATGAAAGGAGCTGACATCTCACTCTCTTTGAATCTTCTTTATCATGCTAGGATTAGCATGAAAAAGCAAAAAATTTCAGAATTGCACCTTGCAATGTGGAGATATTACTGTTTGTGCATTTACAATATTCATTGATTTTTGCCATTGAAAAACATCCAGAAATGTTTGAAGCTACTGACTGAATGAAAGGAGCTGGCATCTCACTCTCTTTGAATCTTCTTTATCATGCTAGGATTAGCAGGAAAAAGCAAAAAATTTCAGAATTGCACCTTGCAATGTGGAGATATTACTGTTTGTGCATTTACAATATTCATTGATTTTTGCCATTGAAAAACATCATGTTATTCATATACCAGAAATGTTTGAAGCTACTGACTGAATGAAAGGAGCTGGCATCTCACTCTCTTTGAATCTTCTTTATCATGCTAGGATTAGCAGGAAAAAGCAAAAAATTTCAGAATTGCACCTTGCAATGTGGAGATATTACTGTTTGTGCATTTACAATATTCATTGATTTTTGCCATTGAAAAACGTCCAGAAATGTTTGAAGCTACTGACTGAATGAAAGGAGCTGACATCTCACTCTCTTTGAATCTTCTTTATCATGCTAGGATTAGCAGGAAAAAGCAAAAAATTTCAGAATTGCACCTTGCAATGTGGAGATATTACTGTTTGTGCATTTACAATATTCATTGATTTTTGCCATTGAAAAACATCCAGAAATGTTTGAAGATACTGACTGAATGAAAGGAGCTGGCATCTCACTCTCTTTGAATCTTCTTTATCATGCTAGGATTAGCAGGAAAAAGCAAAAAATTTCAGAATTGCACCTTGCAATGTGGAGATATAACTGTTTGTGCATTTACAATATTCATTGATTTTTGCCATTGAAAAACATCATATTATTCATATACCAGAAATGTTTGAAGCTACTGACTGAATGAAAGGAGCTGGCATCTCACTCTCTTTGAATCTTCTTTATCATGCTAGGATTAGCAGGAAAAAGCAAAAAATTTCAGAATTGCACCTTGCAATGTGGAGATATTACTGTTTGTGCATTTACAATATTCATTGATTTTTGCCATTGAAAAACATCATGTTATTCATATACCAGAAATGTTTGAAGCTACTGACTGAATGAAAGGAGCTGGCATCTCACTCTCTTTGAATCTTCTTTATCATGCTAGGATTAGCAGGAAAAAGCAAACAATTTCAGAATTGCACCTTGCAATGTGGAGATATTACTGTTTGTGCATTTACAATATTCATTGATTTTTGCCATTGAAAAACGTCCAGAAATGTTTGAAGCTACTGACTGAATGAAAGAAGCTGGCATCTCACTCTCTTTGAATCTTCTTTATCATGCTAGGATTAGCAGGAAAAAGCAAAAAATTTCAGAATTGCACCTTGCAATGTGGAGATATTACTGTTTGTGCATTTACAATATTCATTGATTTTTGCCATTGAAAAACATCATGTTATTCATATACCAGAAATGTTTGAAGCTACTGACTGAATGAAAGGAGCTGGCATCTCACTCTCTTTGAATCTTCTTTATCATGCTAGGATTAGCAGGAAAAAGCAAACAATTTCAGAATTGCACCTTGCAATGTGGAGATATTACTGTTTGTGCATTTACAATATTCATTGATTTTTGCCATTGAAAAACGTCCAGAAATGTTTGAAGCTACTGACTGAATGAAAGGAGCTGACATCTCACTCTCTTTGAATCTTCTTTATCATGCTAGGATTAGCAGGAAAAAGCAAAAAATTTCAGAATTGCACCTTGCAATGTGGAGATATTACTGTTTGTGCATTTACAATATTCATTGATTTTTGCCATTGAAAAACATCCAGAAATGTTTGAAGCTACTGACTGAATGAAAGGAGCTGGCATCTCACTCTCTTTGAATCTTCTTTATCATGCTAGGATTAGCAGGAAAAAGCAAAAAATTTCAGAATTGCACCTTGCAATGTGGAGATATTACTGTTTGTGTATTTACAATATTCATTGATTTTTGCCATTGAAAAACATCATGTTATTCATATACCAGAAATGTTTGAAGCTACTGACTGAATGAAAGGAGCTGGCATGTCACTCTCTTTGAATCTTCTTTATCATGCTAGGATTAGCAGGAAAAAGCAAAAAATTTCAGAATTGCACCTTGCAATGTGGAGATATTACTGTTTGTGCATTTACAATATTCATTGATTTTTGCCATTGAAAAACGTCCAGAAATGTTTGAAGCTACTGACTGAATGAAAGGAGCTGGCATCTCACTCTCTTTGAATCTTCTTTATCATGCTAGGATTAGCAGGAAAAAGCATAAAATTTCAGAATTGCACCTTGCAATGTGGAGATATTACTGTTTGTGCATTTACAATATTCATTGATTTTTGCCATTGAAAAACGTCTAGAAATGTTTGAAGCTACTGACTGAATGAAAGGAGCTGGCATCTCACTCTCTTTGAATCTTCTTTATCATGCTAGGATTAGCAGGAAAAAGCAAAAAATTTCAGAATTGCACCTTGCAATGTGGAGATATTACTGTTTGTGCATTTACAATATTCATTGATTTTTGCCATTGAAAAACATCATGTTATTCATATACCAGAAATGTTTGAAGCTACTGACTGAATGAAAGGAGCTGGCATCTCCCTCTCTTTGAATCTTCTTTATCATGCTAGGATTAGCAGGAAAAAGCAAAAAATTTCAGAATTGCACCTTGCAATGTGGAGATATTACTGTTTGTGCATTTACAATATTCATTGATTTTTGCCATTGAAAAACATCATGTTATTCATATACCAGAAATGTTTGAAGCTACTGACTGAATGAAAGGAGCTGGCATCTCACTCTCTTTGAATATTCTTTATCATGCTAGGATTAGCAGGAAAAAGCAAAAAATTTCAGAATTGCACCTTGCAATGTGGAGATATTACTGTTTGTGCATTTACAATATTCATTGATTTTTGCCATTGAAAAACGTCCAGAAATGTTTGAAGCTACTGACTGAATGAAAGGAGCTGGCATCTCACTCTCTTTGAATCTTCTTTATCATGCTAGGATTAGCAGGAAAAAGCAAAAAATTTCAGAATTGCACCTTGCAATGTGGAGATATTACTGTTTGTGCATTTACAATATTCATTGATTTTTGCCATTGAAAAACGTCCAGAAATGTTTGAAGCTACTGACTGAATGAAAGGAGCTGGCATCTCACTCTCTTTGAATCTTCTTTATCATGCTAGGATTAGCAGGAAAAAGCAAAAAATTTCAGAATTGCACCTTGCAATGTGGAGATATAACTGTTTGTGCATTTACAATATTCATTGATTTTTGCCATTGAAAAACATCATATTATTCATATACCTGAAATGTTTGAAGCTACTGACTGAATGAAAGGAGCTGGCATCTCACTCTCTTTGAATCTTCTTTATCATGCTAGGATTAGCAGGAAAAAGCAAAAAATTTCAGAATTGCACCTTGCAATGTGGAGATATTACTGTTTGTGCATTTACAATATTCATTGATTTTTGCCATTGAAAAACGTCCAGAAATGTTTGAAGCTACTGACTGAATGAAAGAAGCTGGCATCTCACTCTCTTTGAATCTTCTTTATCATGCTAGGATTAGCAGGAAAAAGCAAAAAATTTCAGAATTGCACCTTGCAATGTGGAGATATTACTGTTTGTGCATTTACAATAATCATTGATTTTTGCCATTGAAAAACATCATGTTATTCATATACCAGAAATGTTTGAAGCTACTGACTGAATGAAAGGAGCTGGCATCTCACTCTCTTTGAATCTTCTTTATCATGCTAGGATTAGCAGGAAAAAGCAAACAATTTCAGAATTGCACCTTGCAATGTGGAGATATTACTGTTTGTGCATTTACAATATTCATTGATTTTTGCCATTGAAAAACGTCCAGAAATGTTTGAAGCTACTGACTGAATGAAAGGAGCTGACATCTCACTCTCTTTGAATCTTCTTTATCATGCTAGGATTAGCAGGAAAAAGCAAAAAATTTCAGAATTGCACCTTGCAATGTGGAGATATTACTGTTTGTGCATTTACAATATTCATTGATTTTTGCCATTGAAAAACATCCAGAAATGTTTGAAGCTACTGACTGAATGAAAGGAGCTGGCATCTCACTCTCTTTGAATCTTCTTTATCATGCTAGGATTAGCAGGAAAAAGCAAAAAATTTCAGAATTGCACCTTGCAATGTGGAGATATTACTGTTTGTGCATTTACAATATTCATTGATTTTTGCCATTGAAAAACATCATGTTATTCATATACCAGAAATGTTTGAAGCTACTGACTGAATGAAAGGAGCTGGCATGTCACTCTCTTTGAATCTTCTTTATCATGCTAGGATTAGCAGGAAAAAGCAAAAAATTTCAGAATTGCACCTTGCAATGTGGAGATATTACTGTTTGTGCATTTACAATATTCATTGATTTTTGCCATTGAAAAACGTCCAGAAATGTTTGAAGCTACTGACTGAATGAAAGGAGCTGGCATCTCACTCTCTTTGAATCTTCTTTATCATGCTAGGATTAGCAGGAAAAAGCAAAAAATTTCAGAATTGCACCTTGCAATGTGGAGATATTACTGTTTGTGCATTTACAATATTCATTGATTTTTGCCATTGAAAAACGTCTAGAAATGTTTGAAGCTACTGACTGAATGAAAGGAGCTGGCATCTCACTCTCTTTGAACCTTCTTTATCATGCTAGGATTAGCAGGAAAAAGCAAAAAATTTCAGAATTGCACCTTGCAATGTGGAGATATTACTGTTTGTGCATTTACAATAATCATTGATTTTTGCCATTGAAAAACATCATGTTATTCATATACCAGAAATGTTTGAAGCTACTGACTGAATGAAAGGAGCTGGCATCTCACTCTCTTTGAATCTTCTTTATCATGCTAGGATTAGCAGGAAAAAGCAAACAATTTCAGAATTGCACCTTGCAATGTGGAGATATTACAGTTTGTGCATTTACAATATTCATTGATTTTTGCCATTGAAAAACGTCCAGAAATGTTTGAAGCTACTGACTGAATGAAAGGAGCTGACATCTCACTCTCTTTGAATCTTCTTTATCATGCTAGGATTAGCAGGAAAAAGCAAAAAATTTCAGAATTGCACCTTGCAATGTGGAGATATTACTGTTTGTGCATTTACAATATTCATTGATTTTTGCCATTGAAAAACATCCAGAAATGTTTGAAGCTACTGACTGAATGAAAGGAGCTGGCATCTCACTCTCTTTGAATCTTCTTTATCATGCTAGGATTAGCAGGAAAAAGCAAAAAATTTCAGAATTGCACCTTGCAATGTGGAGATATTACTGTTTGTGCATTTACAATATTCATTGATTTTTGCCATTGAAAAACATCATGTTATTCATATACCAGAAATGTTTGAAGCTACTGACTGAATGAAAGGAGCTGGCATGTCACTCTCTTTGAATCTTCTTTATCATGCTAGGATTAGCAGGAAAAAGCAAAAAATTTCAGAATTGCACCTTGCAATGTGGAGATATTACTGTTTGTGCATTTACAATATTCATTGATTTTTGCCATTGAAAAACGTCCAGAAATGTTTGAAGCTACTGACTGAATGAAAGGAGCTGGCATCTCACTCTCTTTGAATCTTCTTTATCATGCTAGGATTAGCAGGAAAAAGCAAAAAATTTCAGAATTGCACCTTGCAATGTGGAGATATTACTGTTTGTGCATTTACAATATTCATTGATTTTTGCCCTTGAAAAACGTCTAGAAGTGTTTGAAGCTACTGACTGAATGAAAGGAGCTGGCATCTCACTCTCTTTGAACCTTCTTTATCATGCTAGGATTAGCAGGAAAAAGCAAAAAATTTCAGAATTGCACCTTGCAATGTGGAGATATTACTGTTTGTGCATTTACAATATTCATTGATTTTTGCCATTGAAAAACATCATGTTATTCATATACCAGAAATGTTTGAAGCTACTACTGAATGAAAGGAGCTGGCATCTCACTCTATTTGAATCTTCTTTATCATGCTAGGATTAGCAGGAAAAAGCAAAAAATTTCAGAATTGCACCTTGCAATGTGGAGATATTACTGTTTGTGCATTTACAATATTCATTGATTTTTGCCATTGAAAAACATCATGTTATTCATATACCAGAAATGTTTGAAGCTACTGACTGAATGAAAGGAGCTGGCATCTCACTCTCTTTGAATCTTCTTTATCATGCTAGGATTAGCAGGAAAAAGCAAAAAATTTCAGAATTGCACCTTGCAATGTGGAGATATTACTGTTTGTGCATTTACAATATTCATTGATTTTTGCCATTGAAAAACGTCCAAAAATGTTTGAAGCTACTGACTGAATGAAAGGAGCTGGCATCTCACTCTCTTTGAATCTTCTTTATCATGCTAGGATTAGCAGGAAAAAGCAAAAAATTTCAGAATTGCACCTTGCAATGTGGAGATATTACTGTTTGTGCATTTACAATATTCATTGATTTTTGCCATTGAAAAACATCATGTTATTCATATACCAGAAATGTTTGAAGCTACTGACTGAATGAAAGGAGCTGGAATCTCACTCTCTTTGAATCTTCTTTATCATGCTAGGATTAGCAGGATAAAGCAAAAAATTTCAGAATTGCACCTTGCAATGTGGAGATATTACTGTTTGTGCATTTACAATATTCATTGATTTTTGCCATTGAAAAACGTCCAGAAATGTTTGAAGCTACTGACTGAATGAAAGGAGCTGACATCTCACTCTCTTTGAATCTTCTTTATCATGCTAGGATTAGCAGGAAAAAGCAAAAAATTTCAGAATTGCACCTTGCAATGTGGAGATATTACTGTTTGTGCATTTACAATATTCATTGATTTTTGCCATTGAAAAACATCATGTTATTCATATACCAGAAATGTTTGAAGCTACTGACTGAATGAAAGGAGCTGGCATCTCACTCTCTTTGAATCTTCTTTATCATGCTAGGATTAGCAGGAAAAAGCAAAAAATTTCAGAATTGCACCTTGCAATGTGGAGATATTACTGTTTGTGCATTTACAATATTCATTGATTTTTGCCATTCAAAAACGTCCAGAAATGTTTGAAGCTACTGACTGAATGAAAGGAGCTGACATCTCACTCTTTGAATTTTCTTTATCATGCTAGGATTAGCAGGAAAAAGCAAAAAATTTCAGAATTGCACCTTGCAATGTGGAGATATTACTGTTTATGCATTTACAATATTCATTGATTTTTGCCATTGAAAAACTTCCAGAAATGTTTGAAGCTACTGACTGAATGAAAGGAGCTGGCATCTCACTCTCTTTGAATCTTCTTTATCATGCTAGGATTAGCAGGAAAAAGCAAAAAATTTCAGAATTGCACCTTGCAATGTGGAGATATTACTGTTTGTGCATTTACAATATTCATTGATTTTTGCCATTGAAAAACATCATGTTATTCATATACCAGAAATGTTTGAAGCTACTGACTGAATGAAAGGAGCTGGCATCTCACTCTCTTTGAATCTTCTTTATCATGCTAGGATTAGCAGGAAAAAGCAAAAAATTTCAGAATTGCACCTTGCAATGTGGAGATATTACTGTTTGTGCATTTACAATATTCATTGATTTTTGCCATTGAAAAACGTCCAGAAATGTTTGAAGCTACTGACTGAATGAAAGGAGCTGGCATCTCACTCTCTTTGAATCTTCTTTATCATGCTAGGATTAGCAGGAAAAAGCAAAAAATTTCAGAATTGCACCTTGCAATGTGGAGATATTACTGTTTATGCATTTACAATATTCATTGATTTTTGCCATTGAAAAACTTCCAGAAATGTTTGAAGCTACTGACTGAATGAAAGGAGCTGGCATCTCACTCTCTTTGAATCTTCTTTATCATGCTAGGATTAGCAGGAAAAAGCAAAAAATTTCAGAATTGCACCTTGCAATGTGGAGATATTACTGTTTGTGCATTTACAATATTCATTGATTTTTGCCATTGAAAAACATCATGTTATTCATATACCAGAAATGTTTGAAGCTACTGACTGAATGAAAGGAGCTGGCATCTCACTCTCTTTGAATCTTCTTTATCATGCTAGGATTAGCAGGAAAAAGCAAAAAATTTCAGAATTGCACCTTGCAATGTGGAGATATTACTGTTTGTGCATTTACAATATTCATTGATTTTTGCCATTGAAAAACGTCCAGAAATGTTTGAAGCTACTGACTGAATGAAAGGAGCTGGCATCTCACTCTCTTTGAATCTTCTTTATCATGCTAGGATTAGCAGGAAAAAGCAAAAAATTTCAGAATTGCACCTTGCAATGTGGAGATATTACTGTTTGTGCATTTACAATATTGATTGATTTTTGCCATTGAAAAACGTCTAGAAATGTTTGAAGCTACTGACTGAATGAAAGGAGCTGGCATCTCACTCTCTTTGAATCTTCTTTATCATTCTAGGATTAGCAGGAAAAAGCAAAAAATTTCAGAATTGCACCTTGCAATGTGGAGATATTACTGTTTGTGCATTTACAATATTCATTGATTTGTGCCATTGAAAAACGTCCAGAAATGTTTGAAGCTACTGACTGAATGAAAGGAGCTGACATCTCACTCTCTTTGAATCTTCTTTATCATGCTAGGATTAGCAGGAAAAAGCAAAAAATTTCAGAATTGCACCTTGCAATGTGGAGATATTACTGTTTGTGCATTTACAATATTCATTGATTTTTGCCATTGAAAAACTTCCAGAAATGTTTGAAGCTACTGACTGAATGAAAGGAGCTGGCATCTCACTCTCTTTGAATCTTCTTTATCATGCTAGGATTAGCAGGAAAAAGCAAAAAATTTCAGAATTGCACCTTGCAATGTGGAGATATTACTGTTTGTGCATTTACAATATTCATTGATTTTTGCCATTGAAAAACATCATGTTATTCATATACCAGAAATGTTTGAAGCTACTGACTGAATGAAAGGAGCTGGCATCTCACTCTCTTTGAATCTTCTTTATCATGCTAGGATTAGCAGGAAAAAGCAAAAAATTTCAGAATTGCACCTTGCAATGTGGAGATATTACTGTTTGTGCATTTACAATATTCATTGATTTTTGCCATTGAAAAACGTCCAGAAATGTTTGAAGCTACTGACTGAATGAAAGGAGCTGGCATCTCACTCTCTTTGAATCTTCTTTATCATGCTAGGATTAGCAGGAAAAAGCAAAAAATTTCAGAATTGCACCTTGCAATGTGGAGATATTACTGTTTGTGCATTTACAATATTCATTGATTTTTGCCATTGAAAAACGTCCAGAAATGTTTGAAGCTACTGACTGAATGAAAGGAGCTGGCATCTCACTCTCTTTGAATCTTCTTTATCATGCTAGGATTAGCAGGAAAAAGCAAAAAAATTCAGAATTGCACCTTGCAATGTGGAGATATTACTGTTTGTGCATTTACAATATTCATTGATTTTTGCCATTGAAAAACGTCTAGAAATGTTTGAAGCTACTGACTGAATGAAAGGAGCTGGCATCTCACTCTCTTTGAATCTTCTTTATCATGCTAGGATTAGCAGGAAAAAGCAAAAAATTTCAGAATTGCACCTTGCAATGTGGAGATATTACTGTTTGTGCATTTACAATATTCATTGAATTTTGCCATTGAAAAACATCATGTTATTCATATACCAGAAATGTTTGAAGCTACTGACTGAATGAAAGGAGCTGGCATCTCACTCTCTTTGAATCTTTTTTATCATGCTAGGATTAGCAGGAAAAAGCAAAAAATTTCAGAATTGCACCTTGCAATGTGGAGATATTACTGTTTGTGCATTTACAATATTCATTGATTTTTGCCATTGAAAAACATCATGTTATTCATATACCAGAAATGTTTGAAGCTACTGACTGAATGAAAGGAGCTGGCATCTCACTCTCTTTGAATCTTCTTTATCATGCTAGGATTAGCAGGAAAAAGCAAAAAATTTCAGAATTGTACCTTGCAATGTGGAGATATTACTGTTTGTGCATTTACAATATTCATTGATTTTTGCCATTGAAAAACGTCCAGAAATGTTTGAAGCTACTGACTGAATAAAAGGAGCTGGCATCTCACTCTCTTTGAATCTTCTTTATCATGCTAGGATTAGCAGGAAAAAGCAAAAAATTTCAGAATTGCACCTTGCAATGTGGAGATATTACTGTTTGTGCATTTACAATATTCATTGATTTTTGCCATTGAAAAACGTCCAGAAATGTTTGAAGCTACTGACTGAATGAAAGGAGCTGGCATCTCACTCTCTTTGAATCTTCTTTATCATGCTAGGATTAGCAGGAAAAAGCAAAAAATTTCAGAATTGCACCTTGCAATGTGGAGATATTACTGTTTGTGCATTTACAATATTCATTGATTTTTGCCATTGAAAAACATCCAGAAATGTTTGAAGCTACTGACTGAATGAAAGGAGCTGGCATCTCACTCTCTTTGAATCTTCTTTATCATGCTAGGATTAGCAGGAAAAAGCAAAAAATTTCAGAATTGCACCTTGCAATGTGGAGATATTACTGTTTGTGCATTTACAATATTCATTGATTTTTGCCATTGAAAAACATCATGTTATTCATATACCAGAAATGTTTGAAGCTACTGACTGAATGAAAGGAGCTGGCATCTCACTCTCTTTGAATCTTCTTTATCATGGTAGGATTAGCAGGAAAAAGCAAAAAATTTCAGAATTGCACCTTGCAATGTGGAGATATTACTGTTTGTGCATTTACAATATTCATTGATTTTTGCCATTGAAAAACGTCTAGAAATGTTTGAAGCTACTGACTGAATGAAAGGAGCTGGAATCTCACTCTCTTTGAATCTTCTTTATCATGCTAGGATTAGCAGGAAAAAGCAAAAAATTTCAGAATTGCACCTTGCAATGTGGAGATATTACTGTTTGTGCATTTACAATATTCATTGATTTTTGCCATTGAAAAACGTCCAGAAATGTTTGAAGCTACTGACTGAATGAAAGGAGCTGGCATCTCACTCTCTTTGAATCTTCTTTATCATGCTAGGATTAGCAGGAAAAAGCAAAAAATTTCAGAATTGCACCTTGCAATGTGGAGATATTACTGTTTGTGCATTTACAATATTCATTGATTTTTGCCATTGAAAAACATCATGTTATTCATATACCAGAAATGTTTGAAGCTACTGACTGAATGAAAGGAGCTTGCATCTCACTATCTTTGAATCTTCTTTATCATGCTACGATTAGCAGGAAAAAGCAAAAAATTTCAGAATTGCACCTTGCAATGTGGAGATATTACTGTTTGTGCATTTACAATATTCATTGATTTTTGCCATTGAAAAACATCATGTTATTCATATACCAGAAATGTTTGAAGCTACTGACTGAATGAAAGGAGCTGGCATCTCACTCTCTTTGAATCTTCTTTATCATGCTAGGATTAGCAGGAAAAAGCAAAAAATTTCAGAATTGCACCTTGCAATGTGGAGATATTACTGTTTGTGCATTTACAATATTCATTGATTTTTGCCATTGAAAAACGTCCAGAAATGTTTGAAGCTACTGACTGAATGAAAGGAGCTGACATCTCACTCTCTTTGAATCTTCTTTATCATGCTAGGATTAGCAGGAAAAAGCAAAAAATTTCAGAATTGCACCTTGCAATGTGGAGATATTACTGTTTGTGCATTTACAATATTCATTGATTTTTGCCATTGAAAAACATCCAGAAATGTTTGAAGCTACTGACTGAATGAAAGGAGCTGGCATCTCACTCTCTTTGAATCTTCTTTATCATGCTAGGATTAGCAGGAAAAAGCAAAAAATTTCAGAATTGCACCTTGCAATGTGGAGATATTACTGTTTGTGCATTTACAATATTCATTGATTTTTGCCATTGAAAAACATCATGTTATTCATATACCAGAAATGTTTGAAGCTACTGACTGAATGAAAGGAGCTGGCATGTCACTCTCTTTGAATCTTCTTTATCATGCTAGGATTAGCAGGAAAAAGCAAAAAATTTCAGAATTGCACCTTGCAATGTGGAGATATTACTGTTTGTGCATTTACAATATTCATTGATTTTTGCCATTGAAAAACGTCCAGAAATGTTTGAAGCTACTGACTGAATGAAAGGAGCTGGCATCTCACTCTCTTTGAATCTTCTTTATCATGCTAGGATTAGCAGGAAAAAGCAAAAAATTTCAGAATTGCACCTTGCAATGTGGAGATATTGTTTGTGCATTTACAATATTCATTGATTTTTGCCATTGAAAAACGTCCAGAAATGTTTGAAGCTACTGACTGAATGAAAGGAGCTGGCATCTCACTCTCTTTGAATCTTCTTTATCATGCTAGGATTAGCAGGAAAAAGCAAAAAATTTCAGAATTGCACCTTGCAATGTGGAGATATTACTGTTTGTGCATTTACAATATTCATTGATTTTTGCCATTGAAAAACGTCTAGAAATGTTTGAAGCTACTGACTGAATGAAAGGAGCTGGCATCTCACTCTCTTTGAATCTTCTTTATCATGCTAGGATTAGCAGGAAAAAGCAAAAAATTTCAGAATTGCACCTTGCAATGTGGAGATATTACTGTTTGTGCATTTACAATATTCATTGATTTTTGCCATTGAAAAACATCATGTTATTCATATACCAGAAATGTTTGAAGCTACTGACTGAATGAAAGGAGCTGGCATCTCACTCTCTTTGAATCTTCTTTATCATGCTAGGATTAGCAGGAAAAAGCAAAAAATTTCAGAATTGCACCTTGCAATGTGGAGATATTACTGTTTGTGCATTTACAATATTCATTGATTTTTGCCATTGAAAAACGTCCAGAAATGTTTGAAGCTACTGACTGAATGAAAGGAGCTGGCATCTCACTCTCTTTGAATCTTCTTTATCATGCTAGGATTAGCAGGAAAAAGCAAAAAATTTCAGAATTGCACCTTGCAATGTGGAGATATTACTGTTTGTGCATTTACAATATTCATTGATTTTTGCCATTGAAAAACGTCCAGAAATGTTTGAAGCTAGTGACTGAATGAAAGGAGCTGGCATCTCACTCTCTTTGAATCTTCTTTATCATGCTAGGATTAGCAGGAAAAAGCAAAAAATTTCAGAATTGCACCTTGCAATGTGGAGATATTACTGTTTGTGCATTTACAATATTCATTGATTTTTGCCATTGAAAAACATCATGTTATTCATATACCAGAAATGTTTGAAGCTACTGACTGAATGAAAGGAGCTGGCATCTCACTCTCTTTGAATCTTCTTTATCATGCTAGGATTAGCAGGAAAAAGCAAAAAATTTCAGAATTGCACCTTGCAATGTGGAGATATTACTGTTTGTGCATTTACAATATTCATTGATTTTTGCCATTGAAAAACGTCCAGAAATGTTTGAAGCTACTGACTGAATGAAAGGAGCTGGCATCTCACTCTCTTTGAATCTTCTTTATCATGCTAGGATTAGCAGGAAAAAGCAAAAAATTTCAGAATTGCACCTTGCAATGTGGAGATATTACTGTTTGTGCATTTACAATATTCATTGATTTTTGCCATTGAAAAACGTCCAGAAATGTTTGAAGCTACTGACTGAATGAAAGGAGCTGGCATCTCACTCTCTTTGAATCTTCTTTATCATGCTAGGATTAGCAGGAAAAAGCAAAAAATTTCAGAATTGCACCTTGCAATGTGGAGATATTACTGTTTGTGCATTTACAATATTCATTGATTTTTGCCATTGAAAAACATCCAGAAATGTTTGAAGCTACTGACTGAATGAAAGGAGCTGGCATCTAACTCTCTTTGAATCTTCTTTATCATGCTAGGATTAGCAGGAAAAAGCAAAAAATTTCAGAATTGCACCTTGCAATGTGGAGATATTACTGTTTGTGCATTTACAATATTCATTGATTTTTGCCATTGAAAAACATCCAGAAATGTTTGAAGCTACTGACTGAATGAAAGGAGCTGGCATCTCACTCTCTTTGAATCTTCTTTATCATGCTAGGATTAGCAGGAAAAAGCAAAAAATTTCAGAATTGCACCTTGCAATGTGGAGATATTACTGTTTGTGCATTTACAATATTCATTGATTTTTGCCATTGAAAAACATCATGTTATTCATATACCAGAAATGTTTGAAGCTACTGACTGAATGAAAGGAGCTGGCATCTCACTCTCTTTGAATCTTCTTTATCATGCTAGGATTAGCAGGAAAAAGCAAAAAATTTCAGAATTGCACCTTGCAATGTGGAGATATTACTGTTTGTGCATTTACAATATTCATTGATTTTTGCCATTGAAAAACATCCAGAAATGTTTGAAGCTACTGACTGAATGAAAGGAGCTGGCATCTCACTCTCTTTGAATCTTCTTTATCATGCTAGGATTAGCAGGAAAAAGCAAAAAATTTCAGAATTGCACCTTGCAATGTGGAGATATTACTGTTTGTGCATTTACAATATTCATTGATTTTTGTCATTGAAAAACATCATGTTATTCATATACCAGAAATGTTTGAAGCTACTGACTGAATGAAAGGAGCTGGCATCTCACTCTCTTTGAATCTTCTTTATCATGCTAGGATTAGCAGGAAAAAGCAAAAAAATTCAGAATTGCACCTTGCAATGTGGAGATATTACTGTTTGTGCATTTACAATATTCATTGATTTTTGCCATTGAAAAACGTCCAGAAATGTTTGAAACTACTGACTGAATGAAAGGAGCTGGCATCTCACTCTCTTTGAATCTTCTTTATCATGCTAGGATTAGCAGGAAAAAGCAAAAAATTTCAGAATTGCACCTTGCAATGTGGAGATATTACTGTTTGTGCATTTACAATATTCATTGATTTTTGCCATTGAAAAACGTCCAGAAATGTTTGAAGCTACTGACTGAATGAAAGGAGCTGGCATCTCACTCTCTTTGAATCTTCTTTATCATGCTAGGATTAGCAGGAAAAAGCAAAAAATTTCAGAATTGCACCTTGCAATGTGGAGATATCACTGTTTGTGCATTTACAATATTCATTGATTTTTGCCATTGAAAAACATCATGTTATTCATATACCAGAAATGTTTGAAGCTACTGACTGAATGAAAGGAGCTGGCATCTCACTCTCTTTGAATCTTCTTTATCATGCTAGGATTAGCAGGAAAAAGCAAAAAATTTCAGAATTGCACCTTGCAATGTGGAGATATTACTGTTTGTGCATTTACAATATTCATTGATTTTTGCCATTGAAAAACGTCCAGAAATGTTTGAAGCTACTGACTGAATGAAAGGAGCTGGCATCTCACTCTCTTTGAATCTTCTTTATCATGCTAGGATTAGCAGGAAAAAGCAAAAAATTTCAGAATTGCACCTTGCAATGTGGAGATATTACTGTTTGTGCATTTACAATATTCATTGATTTTTGCCATTGAAAAACGTCCAGAAATGTTTGAAGCTACTGACTGAATGAAAGGAGCTGGCATCTCACTCTCTTTGAATCTTCTTTATCATGCTAGGATTAGCAGGAAAAAGCAAAAAATTTCAGAATTGCACCTTGCAATGTGGAGATATTACTGTTTGTGCATTTACAATATTCATTGATTTTTGCCATTGAAAAACATCCAGAAATGTTTGAAGCTACTGACTGAATGAAAGGAGCTGGCATCTCACTCTCTTTGAATCTTCTTTATCATGCTAGGATTAGCAGGAAAAAGCAAAAAAAATCAGAATTGCACCTTGCAATGTGGAGATATTACTGTTTGTGCATTTACAATATTCATTGATTTTTGCCATTGAAAAACATCATGTTATTCATATACCAGAAATGTTTGAAGCTACTGACTGAATGAAAGGAGCTGGCATCTCACTCTCTTTGAATCTTCTTTATCATGCTAGGATTAGCAGGAGAAAGCAAAAAATTTCAGAATTGCACCTTGCAATGTGGAGATATTACTGTTTGTGCATTTACAATATTCATTGATTTTTGCCATTGAAAAACGTCCAGAAATGTTTGAAGCTACTGACTGAATGAAAGGAGCTGACATCTCACTCTCTTTGAATCTTCTTTATCATGCTAGGATTAGCAGGAAAAAGCAAAAAATTTCAGAATTGCACCTTGCAATGTGGAGATATTACTGTTTGTGCATTTACAATATTCATTGATTTTTGCCATTGAAAAACATCCAGAAATGTTTGAAGCTACTGACTGAATGAAAGGAGCTGGCATCTCACTCTCTTTGAATCTTCTTTATCATGCTAGGATTAGCAGGAAAAAGCTAAAAATGTCAGAATTGCACCTTGCAATGTGGAGATATTACTGTTTGTGCATTTACAATATTCATTGATTTTTGCCATTGAAAAACGTCCAGAAATGTTTGAAGCTACTGACTGAATGAAAGGAGCTGACATCTCACTCTCTTTGAATCTTCTTTATCATGCTAGGATTAGCAGGAAAAAGCAAAAAATTTCAGAATTGCACCTTGCAATGTGGAGATATTACTGTTTGTGCATTTACAATATTCATTGATTTTTGCCATTGAAAAACGTCCAGAAATGTTTGAAGCTACTGACTGAATGAAAGGAGCTGGCATCTCACTCTCTTTGAATCTTCTTTATCATGCTAGGATTAGCAGGAAAAAGCAAAAAATTTCAGAATTGCACCTTGCAATGTGGAGATATTACTGTTTGTGCATTTACAATATTCATTGATTTTTGCCATTGAAAAACATCATGTTATTCATATACCAGAAATGTTTGAAGCTACTGACTGAATGAAAGGAGCTTGCATCTCACTCTCTTTGAATCTTCTTTATCATGCTACGATTAGCAGGAAAAAGCAAAAAATTTCAGAATTGCACCTTGCAATGTGGAGATATTACTGTTTGTGCATTTACAATATTCATTGATTTTTGCCATTGAAAAACATCATGTTATTCATATACCAGAAATGTTTGAAGCTACTGACTGAATGAAAGGAGCTGGCATGTCACTCTCTTTGAATCTTCTTTATCATGCTAGGATTAGCAGGAAAAAGCAAAAAATTTCAGAATTGCACCTTGCAATGTGGAGATATTACTGTTTGTGCATTTACAATATTCATTGATTTTTGCCATTGAAAAACGTCCAGAAATGTTTGAAGCTACTGACTGAATGAAAGGAGCTGGCATCTCACTCTCTTTGAATCTTCTTTATCATGCTAGGATTAGCAGGAAAAAGCAAAAAATTTCAGAATTGCACCTTGCAATGTGGAGATATTGTTTGTGCATTTACAATATTCATTGATTTTTGCCATTGAAAAACGTCCAGAAATGTTTGAAGCTACTGACTGAATGAAAGGAGCTGGCATCTCACTCTCTTTGAATCTTCTTTATCATGCTAGGATTAGCAGGAAAAAGCAAAAAATTTCAGAATTGCACCTTGCAATGTGGAGATATTACTGTTTGTGCATTTACAATATTCATTGATTTTTGCCATTGAAAAACATCCAGAAATGTTTGAAGCTAGTGACTGAATGAAAGGAGCTGGCATCTCACTCTCTTTGAATCTTCTTTACCATGCTAGGATTAGCAGGAAAAAGCAAAAAATTTCAGAATTGCACCTTGCAATGTGGAGATATTACTGTTTGTGCATTTACAATATTCATTGATTTTTGCCATTGAAAAACATCATGTTATTCATATACCAGAAATGTTTGAAGCTACTGACTGAATGAAAGGAGCTGGCATCTCACTCTCTTTGAATCTTCTTTATCATGCTAGGATTAGCAGGAAAAAGCAAAAAATTTCAGAATTGCACCTTGCAATGTGGAGATATTACTGTTTGTGCATTTACAATATTCATTGATTTTTGCCATTGAAAAACGTCCAGAAATGTTTGAAGCTACTGACTGAATGAAAGGAGCTGGCATCTCACTCTCTTTGAATCTTCTTTATCATGCTAGGATTAGCAGGAAAAAGCAAAAAATTTCAGAATTGCACCTTGCAATGTGGAGATATTACTGTTTGTGCATTTACAATATTCATTGATTTTTGCCATTGAAAAACGTCCAGAAATGTTTGAAGCTACTGACTGAATGAAAGGAGCTGGCATCTCACTCTCTTTGAATCTTCTTTATCATGCTAGGATTAGCAGGAAAAAGCAAAAAATTTCAGAATTGCACCTTGCAATGTGGAGATATTACTGTTTGTGCATTTACAATATTCATTGATTTTTGCCATTGAAAAACATCCAGAAATGTTTGAAGCTACTGACTGAATGAAAGGAGCTGGCATCTCACTCTCTTTGAATCTTCTTTATCATGCTAGGATTAGCAGGAAAAAGCAAAAAATTTCAGAATTGCACCTTGCAATGTGGAGATATTACTGTTTGTGCATTTACAATATTCATTGATTTTTGCCATTGAAAAACATCCAGAAATGTTTGAAGCTACTGACTGAATGAAAGGAGCTGGCATCTCACTCTCTTTGAATCTTCTTTATCATGCTAGGATTAGCAGGAAAAAGCAAAAAATTTCAGAATTGCACCTTGCAATGTGGAGATATTACTGTTTGTGCATTTACAATATTCATTGATTTTTGCCATTGAAAAACATCATGTTATTCATATACCAGAAATGTTTGAAGCTACTGACTGAATGAAAGGAGCTGGCATCTCACTCTCTTTGAATCTTCTTCATCATGCTAGGATTAGCAGGAAAAAGCAAAAAATTTCAGAATTGCACCTTGCAATGTGGAGATATTACTGTTTGTGCATTTACAATATTCATTGATTTTTGCCATTGAAAAACGTCCAGAAATGTTTGAAGCTACTGACTGAATGAAAGGAGCTGGCATCTCACTCTTTTTGAATCTTCTTTATCATGCTAGGATTAGCAGGAAAAAGCAATAAATTTCAGAATTGCACCTTGCAATGTGGAGATATTACTGTTTGTGCATTTACAATATTCATTGATTTTTGCCATTGAAAAACGTCCAGAAATGTTTGAAGCTACTGACTGAATGAAAGGAGCTGACATCTCACTCTCTTTGAATCTTCTTTATCATGCTAGGATTAGCAGGAAAAAGCAAAAAATTTCAGAATTGCACCTTGCAATGTGGAGATATTACTGTTTGTGCATTTACAATATTCATTGATTTTTGCCATTGAAAAACGTCTAGAAATGTTTGAAGCTACTGACTGAATGAAAGGAGCTGGCATCTCACTCTCTTTGAATATTCTTTATCATGCTAAGATTAGCAGGAAAAAGCAAAAAAATTCAGAATTGCACCTTGCAATGTGGAGATATTACTGTTTGTGCATTTACAATATTCATTGATTTTTGCCATTGAAAAACATCATGTTATTCATATACCAGAAATGTTTGAAGCTACTGACTGAATGAAAGGAGCTGGCATCTCACTCTCTTTGAATCTTCTTTATCATGCTAGGATTAGCAGGAAAAAGCAAAAAATTTCAGAATTGCACCTTGCAATGTGGAGATATTACTGTTTGTGCATTTACAATATTCATTGATTTTTGCCATTGAAAAATGTCCAGAAATGTTTGAAACTACTGACTGAATGAAAGGAGCTGGCATCTCACTCTCTTTGAATCTTCTTTATCATGCTAGGATTAGCAGGAAAAAGCAAAAAATTTCAGAATTGCACCTTGCAATGTGGAGATATTACTGTTTGTGCATTTACAATATTCATTGATTTTTGCCATTGAAAAACGTCCAGAAATGTTTGAAGCTACTGACTGAATGAAAGGAGCTGGCATCTCACTCTCTTTGAATCTTCTTTATCATGCTAGGATTAGCAGGAAAAAGCAAAAAATTTCAGAATTGCACCTTGCAATGTGGAGATATTACTGTTTGTGCATTTACAATATTCATTGATTTTTGCCATTGAAAAACATCATGTTATTCATATACCAGAAATGTTTGAAGCTACTGACTGAATGAAAGGAGCTGGCATCTCACTCTCTTTGAATCTTCTTTATCATGCTAGGATTAGCAGGAAGAAGCAAAAAATTTCAGAATTGCACCTTGCAATGTGGAGATATTACTGTTTGTGCATTTACCATATTCATTGATTTTTGCCATTGAAAAACGTCCAGAAATGTTTGAAGCTACTGACTGAATGAAAGGAGCTGGCATCTCACTCTCTTTGAATCTTCTTTATCATGCTAGGATTAGCAGGAAAAAGCAAAAAATTTCAGAATTGCACCTTGCAATGTGGAGATATTACTGTTTGTGCATTTACATTATTCATTGATTTTTGCCATTGAAAAACGTCCAGAAATGTTTGAAGCTACTGACTGAATGAAAGGAGCTGGCATCTCACTCTCTTTGAATCTTCTTTATCATGCTAGGATTAGCAGGAAAAAGCAAAAAATTTCAGAATTGCACCTTGCAATGTGGAGATATTACTGTTTGTGCATTTACAATATTCATTGATTTTTGCCATTGAAAAACATCCAGAAATGTTTGAAGCTACTGACTGAATGAAAGGAGCTGGCATCTCACTCTCTTTGAATCTTCTTTATCATGCTAGGATTAGCAGGAAAAAGCAAAAAAATTCAGAATTGCACCTTGCAATGCGGAGATATTACTGTTTGTGCATTTACAATATTCATTGATTTTTGCCATTGAAAAACATCATGTTATTCATATACCAGAAATGTTTGAAGCTACTGACTGAATGAAAGGAGCTGGCATCTCACTCTCTTTGAATCTTCTTTATCATGCTAGGATTAGCAGGAAAAAGCAAAAAATTTCAGAATTGCACCTTGCAATGTGGAGATATTACTGTTTGTGCATTTACAATATTCATTGATTTTTGCCATTGAAAAACTTCCAGAAATGTTTGAAGCTACTGACTGAATGAAAGGAGCTGACATCTCACTCTCTTTGAATCTTCTTTATCATGCTGGGATTAGCAGGAAAAAGCAAAAAATTTCAGAATTGCACCTTGCAATGTGGAGATATTACTGTTTGTGCATTTACAATATTCATTGATTTTTGCCATTGAAAAACATCCAGAAATGTTTGAAGCTACTGACTGAATGAAAGGAGCTGGCATCTCACTCTCTTTGAATCTTCTTTATCATGCTAGGATTAGCAGGAAAAAGCTAAAAATGTCAGAATTGCACCTTGCAATGTGGAGATATTACTGTTTGTGCATTTACAATATTCATTGATTTTTGCCATTGAAAAACATCATGTTATTCATATACCAGAAATGTTTGAAGCTACTGACTGAATGAAAGGAGCTGGCATCTCACTCTCTTTGAATCTTCTTTATCATGCTAGGATTAGCAGGAAAAAGCAAAAAATTTCAGAATTGCACCTTGCAATGTGGAGATATTACTGTTTGTGCATTTACAATATTCATTGATTTTTGCCATTGAAAAACGTCCAGAAATGTTTGAAGCTACTGACTGAATGAAAGGAGCTGGCATCTCACTCTCTTTGAATCTTCTTTATCATGCTAGGATTAGCAGGAAAAAGCAAAAAATTTCAGAATTGCACCTTGCAATGTGGAGATATTACTGTTTGTGCATTTACAATATTCATTGATTTTTGCCATTGAAAAACGTCCAGAAATGTTTGAAGCTACTGACTGAATGAAAGGAGCTGGCATCTCACTCTCTTTGAATCTTCTTTATCATGCTAGGATTAGCAGGAAAAAGCAAAAAATTTCAGAATTGCACCTTGCAATGTGGAGATATTACTGTTTGTGCATTTACAATATTCATTGATTTTTGCCATTGAAAAACATCATGTTATTCATATACCAGAAATGTTTGAAGCTACTGACTGAATGAAAGGAGCTTGCATCTCACTCTCTTTGAATCTTCTTTATCATGCTACGATTAGCAGGAAAAAGCAAAAAATTTCAGAATTGCACCTTGCAATGTGGAGATATTACTGTTTGTGCATTTACAATATTCATTGATTTTTGCCATTGAAAAACATCATGTTATTCATATACCAAAAATGTTTGAAGCTACTGACTGAATGAAAGGAGCTGGCATGTCACTCTCTTTGAATCTTCTTTATCATGCTAGGATTAGCAGGAAAAAGCAAAAAATTTCAGAATTGCACCTTGCAATGTGGAGATATTACTGTTTGTGCATTTACAATATTCATTGATTTTTGCCATTGAAAAACGTCCAGAAATGTTTGAAGCTACTGACTGAATGAAAGGAGCTGGCATCTCACTCTCTTTGAATCTTCTTTATCATGCTAGGATTAGCAGGAAAAAGCAAAAAATTTCAGAATTGCACCTTGCAATGTGGAGATATTGTTTGTGCATTTACAATATTCATTGATTTTTGCCATTGAAAAACGTCCAGAAATGTTTGAAGCTACTGACTGAATGAAAGGAGCTGGCATCTCACTCTCTTTGAATCTTCTTTATCATGCTAGGATTAGCAGGAAAAAGCAAAAAATTTCAGAATTGCACCTTGCAATGTGGAGATATTACTGTTTGTGCATTTACAATATTCATTGATTTTTGCCATTGAAAAACGTCTAGAAATGTTTGAAGCTACTGACTGAATGAAAGGAGCTGGCATCTCACTCTCTTTGAATCTTCTTTATCATGCTAGGATTAGCAGGAAAAAGCAAAAAATTTCAGAATTGCACCTTGCAATGTGGAGATATTACTGTTTGTGCATTTACAATATTCATTGATTTTTGCCATTGAAAAACATCATGTTATTCATATACCAGAAATGTTTGAAGCTACTGACTGAATGAAAGGAGCTGGCATCTCACTCTCTTTGAATCTTCTTTATCATGCTAGGATTAGCAGGAAAAAGCAAAAAATTTCAGAATTGCACCTTGCAATGTGGAGATATTACTGTTTGTGCATTTACAATATTCATTGATTTTTGCCATTGAAAAACGTCCAGAAATGTTTGAAGCTACTGACTGAATGAAAGGAGCTGGCATCTCACTCTCTTTGAATCTTCTTTATCATGCTAGGATTAGCAGGAAAAAGCAAAAAATTTCAGAATTGCACCTTGCAATGTGGAGATATTACTGTTTGTGCATTTACAATATTCATTGATTTTTGCCATTGAAAAACGTCCAGAAATGTTTGAAGCTAGTGACTGAATGAAAGGAGCTGGCATCTCACTCTCTTTGAATCTTCTTTATCATGCTAGGATTAGCAGGAAAAAGCAAAAAATTTCAGAATTGCACCTTGCAATGTGGAGATATTACTGTTTGTGCATTTACAATATTCATTGATTTTTGCCATTGAAAAACATCATGTTATTCATATACCAGAAATGTTTGAAGCTACTGACTGAATGAAAGGAGCTGGCATCTCACTCTCTTTGAATCTTCTTTATCATGCTAGGATTAGCAGGAAAAAGCAAAAAATTTCAGAATTGCACCTTGCAATGTGGAGATATTACTGTTTGTGCATTTACAATATTCATTGATTTTTGCCATTGAAAAACGTCCAGAAATGTTTGAAGCTACTGACTGAATGAAAGGAGCTGGCATCTCACTCTCTTTGAATCTTCTTTATCATGCTAGGATTAGCAGGAAAAAGCAAAAAATTTCAGAATTGCACCTTGCAATGTGGAGATATTACTGTTTGTGCATTTACAATATTCATTGATTTTTGCCATTGAAAAACGTCCAGAAATGTTTGAAGCTACTGACTGAATGAAAGGAGCTGGCATCTCACTCTCTTTGAATCTTCTTTATCATGCTAGGATTAGCAGGAAAAAGCAAAAAATTTCAGAATTGCACCTTGCAATGTGGAGATATTACTGTTTGTGCATTTACAATATTCATTGATTTTTGCCATTGAAAAACATCCAGAAATGTTTGAAGCTACTGACTGAATGAAAGGAGCTGGCATCTCACTCTCTTTGAATCTTCTTTATCATGCTAGGATTAGCAGGAAAAAGCAAAAAATTTCAGAATTGCACCTTGCAATGTGGAGATATTACTGTTTGTGCATTTACAATATTCATTGATTTTTGCCATTGAAAAACATCATGTTATTCATATACCAGAAATGTTTGAAGCTACTGACTGAATGAAAGGAGCTGGCATCTCACTCTCTTTGAATCTTCTTTATCATGCTAGGATTAGCAGGAAAAAGCAAAAAATTTCAGAATTGCACCTTGCAATGTGGAGATATTACTGTTTGTGCATTTACAATATTCATTGATTTTTGCCATTGAAAAACATCCAGAAATGTTTGAAGCTACTGACTGAATGAAAGGAGCTGGCATCTCACTCTCTTTGAATCTTCTTTATCATGCTAGGATTAGCAGGAAAAAGCAAAAAATTTCAGAATTGCACCTTGCAATGTGGAGATATTACTGTTTGTGCATTTACAATATTCATTGATTTTTGCCATTGAAAAACATCCAGAAATGTTTGAAGCTACTGACTGAATGAAAGGAGCTGGCATCTCACTCTCTTTGAATCTTCTTTATCATGCTAGGATTAGCAGGAAAAAGCAAAAAATTTCAGAATTGCACCTTGCAATGTGGAGATATTACTGTTTGTGCATTTACAATATTCATTGATTTTTGCCATTGAAAAACATCCAGAAATGTTTGAAGCTACTGACTGAATGAAAGGAGCTGGCATCTCACTCTCTTTGAATCTTCTTTATCATGCTAGGATTAGCAGGAAAAAGCAAAAAATTTCAGAATTGCACCTTGCAATGTGGAGATATTACTGTTTGTGCATTTACAATATTCATTGATTTTTGCCATTGAAAAACATCATGTTATTCATATACCAGAAATGTTTGAAGCTACTGACTGAATGAAAGGAGCTGGCATCTCACTCTCTTTGAATCTTCTTTATCATGCTAGGATTAGCAGGAAAAAGCAAAAAATTTCAGAATTGCACCTTGCAATGTGGAGATATTACTGTTTGTGCATTTACAATATTCATTGATTTTTGCCATTGAAAAACATCCAGAAATGTTTGAAGCTACTGACTGAATGAAAGGAGCTGGCATCTCACTCTCTTTGAATCTTCTTTATCATGCTAGGATTAGCAGGAAAAAGCAAAAAATTTCAGAATTGCACCTTGCAATGTGGAGATATTACTGTTTGTGCATTTACAATATTCATTGATTTTTGCCATTGAAAAACATCCAGAAATGTTTGAAGCTACTGACTGAATGAAAGGAGCTGGCATCTCACTCTCTTTGAATCTTCTTTATCATGCTAGGATTAGCAGGAAAAAGCAAAAAATTTCAGAATTGCACCTTGCAATGTGGAGATATTACTGTTTGTGCATTTACAATATTCATTGATTTTTGCCATTGAAAAACATCCAGAAATGTTTGAAGCTACTGACTGAATGAAAGGAGCTGGCATCTCACTCTCTTTGAATCTTCTTTATCATGCTAGGATTAGCAGGAAAAAGCAAAAAATTTCAGAATTGCACCTTGCAATGTGGAGATATTACTGTTTGTGCATTTACAATATTCATTGATTTTTGCCATTGAAAAACATCATGTTATTCATATACCAGAAATGTTTGAAGCTACTGACTGAATGAAAGGAGCTGGCATCTCACTCTCTTTGAATCTTCTTTATCATGCTAGGATTAGCAGGAAAAAGCAAAAAATTTCAGAATTGCACCTTGCAATGTGGAGATATTACTGTTTGTGCATTTACAATATTCATTGATTTTTGCCATTGAAAAACATCCAGAAATGTTTGAAGCTACTGACTGAATGAAAGGAGCTGGCATCTCACTCTCTTTGAATCTTCTTTATCATGCTAGGATTAGCAGGAAAAAGCAAAAAATTTCAGAATTGCACCTTGCAATGTGGAGATATTACTGTTTGTGCATTTACAATATTCATTGATTTTTGCCATTGAAAAACATCCAGAAATGTTTGAAGCTACTGACTGAATGAAAGGAGCTGGCATCTCACTCTCTTTGAATCTTCTTTATCATGCTAGGATTAGCAGGAAAAAGCAAAAAATTTCAGAATTGCACCTTGCAATGTGGAGATATTACTGTTTGTGCATTTACAATATTCATTGATTTTTGCCATTGAAAAACATCATGTTATTCATATACCAGAAATGTTTGAAGCTACTGACTGAATGAAAGGAGCTGGCATCTCACTCTCTTTGAATCTTCTTTATCATGCTAGGATTAGCAGGAAAAAGCAAAAAATTTCAGAATTGCACCTTGCAATGTGGAGATATTACTGTTTGTGCATTTACAATATTCATTGATTTTTGCCATTGAAAAACATCCAGAAATGTTTGAAGCTACTGACTGAATGAAAGGAGCTGGCATCTCACTCTCTTTGAATCTTCTTTATCATGCTAGGATTAGCAGGAAAAAGCAAAAAATTTCAGAATTGCACCTTGCAATGTGGAGATATTACTGTTTGTGCATTTACAATATTCATTGATTTTTGCCATTGAAAAACATCATGTTATTCATATACCAGAAATGTTTGAAGCTACTGACTGAATGAAAGGAGCTGGCATCTCACTCTCTTTGAATCTTCTTTATCATGCTAGGATTAGCAGGAAAAAGCAAAAAATTTCAGAATTGCACCTTGCAATGTGGAGATATTACTGTTTGTGCATTTACAATATTCATTGATTTTTGCCATTGAAAAACGTCCAGAAATGTTTGAAGCTACTGACTGAATGAAAGGAGCTGGCATCTCACTCTTTTTGAATCTTCTTTATCATGCTAGGATTAGCAGGAAAAATCAATAAATTTCAGAATTGCACCTTGCAATGTGGAGATATTACTGTTTGTGCATTTACAATATTCATTGATTTTTGCCATTGAAAAACGTCCAGAAATGTTTGAAGCTACTGACTGAATGAAAGGAGCTGACATCTCACTCTCTTTGAATCTTCATTATCATGCTAGGATTAGCAGGAAAAAGCAAAAAATTTCAGAATTGCACCTTGCAATGTGGAGATGTTACTGTTTGTGCATTTACAATATTCATTGATTTTTGTCATTGAAAAACGTCTAGAAATGTTTGAAGCTACTGACTGAATGAAAGGAGCTGGCATCTCACTCTCTTTGAATCTTCTTTATCATGCTAAGATTAGCAGGAAAAAGCAAAAAATTTCAGAATTGCACCTTGCAATGTGGAGATATTACTGTTTGTGCATTTACAATATTCATTGATTTTTGCCATTGAAAAACATCATGTTATTCATATACCAGAAATGTTTGAAGCTACTGACTGAATGAAAGGAGCTGGCATCTCACTCACTTTGAATCTTCTTTATCATGCTAGGATTAGCAGGAAAAAGCAAAAAATTTCAGAATTGCACCTTGCAATGTGGAGATATTACTGTTTGTGCATTTACAATATTTATTGATTTTTGCCATTGAAAAACGTCCAGAAATGTTTGAAACTACTGACTGAATGAAAGGAGCTGGCATCTCACTCTCTTTGAATCTTCTTTATCATGCTAGGATTAGCAGGAAAAAGCAAAAAATTTCAGAATTGCACCTTGCAATGTGGAGATATTACTGTTTGTGCATTTACAATATTCATTGATTTTTGCCATTGAAAAACGTCCAGAAATGTTTGAAGCTACTGACTGAATGAAAGGAGCTGGCATCTCACTCTCTTTGAATCTTCTTTATCATGCTAGGATTAGCAGGAAAAAGCAAAAAATTTCAGAATTGCACCTTGCAATGTGGAGATATTACTGTTTGTGCATTTACAATATTCATTGATTTTTGCCATTGAAAAACATCATGTTATTCATATACCAGAAATGTTTGAAGCTACTGACTGAATGAAAGGAGCTGGCATCTCACTCTCTTTGAATCTTCTTTATCATGCTAGGATTAGCAGGAAAAAGCAAAAAATTTCAGAATTGCACCTTGCAATGTGGAGATATTACTGTTTGTGCATTTACAATATTCATTGATTTTTGCCATTGAAAAACGTCCAGAAATGTTTGAAGCTACTGACTGAATGAAAGGAGCTGGCATCTCACTCTCTTTGAATCTTCTTTATCATGCTAGGATTAGCAGGAAAAAGCAAAAAATTTCAGAATTGCACCTTGCAATGTGGAGATATTACTGTTTGTGCATTTACAATATTCATTGATTTTTGCCATTGAAAAACGTCCAGAAATGTTTGAAGCTACTGACTGAATGAAAGGAGCTGGCATCTCACTCTCTTTGAATCTTCTTTATCATGCTAGGATTAGCAGGAAAAAGCAAAAAATTTCAGAATTGCACCTTGCAATGTGGAGATATTACTGTTTGTGCATTTACAATATTCATTGATTTTTGCCATTGAAAAACATCCAGAAATGTTTGAAGCTACTGACTGAATGAAAGGAGCTGGCATCTCACTCTCTTTGAATCTTCTTTATCATGCTAGGATTAGCAGGAAAAAGCAAAAAATTTCAGAATTGCACCTTGCAATGTGGAGATATTACTGTTTGTGCATTTACAATATTCATTGATTTTTGCCATTGAAAAACATCATGTTATTCATATACCAGAAATGTTTGAAGCTACTGACTGAATGAAAGGAGCTGGCATCTCATTCTCTTTGAATCTTCTTTATCATGCTAGGATTAGCAGGAAAAAGCAAAAAATTTCAGAATTGCACCTTGCAATGTGGAGATATTACTGTTTGTGCATTTACAATATTCATTGATTTTTGCCATTGAAAAACGTCCAGAAATGTTTGAAGCTACTGACTGAATGAAAGGAGCTGACATCTCACTCTCTTTGAATCTTCTTTATCATGCTAGGATTAGCAGGAAAAAGCAAAAAATTTCAGAATTGCACCTTGCAATGTGGAGATATTACTGTTTGTGCATTTACAATATTCATTGATTTTTGCCATTGAAAAACATCATGTTATTCAGATACCAGAAATGTTTGAAGCTACTGACTGAATGAAAGGAGCTGGCATCTCACTCTCTTTGAATCTTCTTTATCATGCTAGGATTAGCAGGAAAAAGCAAAAAATTTCAGAATTGCACCTTGCAATGTGGAGATATTACTGTTTGTGCATTTACAATATTCATTGATTTTTGCCATTGAAAAACGTCCAGAAATGTTTGAAGCTACTGACTGAATGAAAGGAGCTGACATCTCACTCTCTTTGAATCTTCTTTATCATGCTAGGATTAGCAGGAAAAAGCAAAAAATTTCAGAATTGCACCTTGCAATGTGGAGATATTACTGTTTGTGCATTTACAATATTCATTGATTTTTGCCATTGAAAAACATCCAGAAATGTTTGAAGCTACTGAATGAATGAAAGGAGCTGGCATCTCACTCTCTTTGAATCTTCTTTATCATGCTAGGATTAGCAGGAAAAAGCAAAAAATTTCAGAATTGCACCTTGCAATGTGGAGATATAACTGTTTGTGCATTTACAATATTCATTGATTTTTGCCATTGAAAAACATCATATTATTCATATACCAGAAATGTTTGAAGCTACTGACTGAATGAAAGGAGCTGGCATCTCACTCTCTTTGAATCTTCTTTATCATGCTAGGATTAGCAGGAAAAAGCAAAAAATTTCAGAATTGCACCTTGCAATGTGGAGATATTACTGTTTGTGCATTTACAATATTCATTGATTTTTGCCATTGAAAAACGTCCAGAAATGTTTGAAGCTACTGACTGAATGAAAGAAGCTGGCATCTCACTCTCTTTGAATGTTCTTTATCATGCTAGGATTAGCAGGAAAAAGCAAAAAATTTCAGAATTGCACCTTGCAATGTGGAGATATTACTGTTTGTGCATTTACAATATTCATTGATTTTTGCCATTGAAAAACATCATGTTATTCATATACCAGAAATGTTTGAAGCTACTGACTGAATGAAAGGAGCTGGCATCTCACTCTCTTTGAATCTTCTTTATCATGCTAGGATTAGCAGGAAAAAGCAAACAATTTCAGAATTGCACCTTGCAATGTGGAGATATTACTGTTTGTGCATTTACAATATTCATTGATTTTTGCCATTGAAAAACGTCCAGAAATGTTTGAAGCTACTGACTGAATGAAAGGAGCTGACATCTCACTCTCTTTGAATCTTCTTTATCATGCTAGGATTAGCAGGAAAAAGCAAAAAATTTCAGAATTGCACCTTGCAATGTGGAGATATTACTGTTTGTGCATTTAAAATATTCATTGATTTTTGCCATTGAAAAACATCCAGAAATGTTTGAAGCTACTGACTGAATGAAAGGAGCTGGCATCTCACTCTCTTTGAATCTTCTTTATCATGCTAGGATTAGCAGGAAAAAGCAAAAAATTTCAGAATTGCACCTTGCAATGTGGAGATATTACTGTTTGTGCATTTACAATATTCATTGATTTTTGCCATTGAAAAACATCATGTTATTCATATACCAGAAATGTTTGAAGCTACTGACTGAATGAAAGGAGCTGGCATGTCACTCTCTTTGAATCTTCTTTATCATGCTAGGATTAGCAGGAAAAAGCAAAAAATTTCAGAATTGCACCTTGCAATGTGGAGATATTACTGTTTTTGCATTTACAATATTCATTGATTTTTGCCATTGAAAAACGTCTAGAAATGTTTGAAGCTACTGACTGAATGAAAGGAGCTGGCATCTCACTCTCTTTGAATCTTCTTTATCATGCTAGGATTAGCAGGAAAAAGCAAAAAATTTCAGAATTGCACCTTGCAATGTGGAGATATTACTGTTTGTGCATTTACAATATTCATTGATTTTTGCCATTGAAAAACATCATGTTATTCATATACCAGAAATGTTTCAAGCTACTGACTGAATGAAAGGAGCTGGCATCTCACTCTCTTTGAATCTTCTTTATCATGCTAGGATTAGCAGGAAAAAGCAAAAAATTTCAGAATTGCACCTTGCAATGTGGAGATATTACTGTTTGTGCATTTACAATATTCATTGATTTTTGCCATTGAAAAACATAATGTTATTCATATACCAGAAATGTTTGAAGCTACTGACTGAATGAAAGGAGCTGGCATCTCACTCTCTTTGAATCTTCTTTATCATGCTAGGATTAGCAGGAAAAAGCAAAAAATTTCAGAATTGCACCTTGCAATGTGGAGATATTACTGTTTGTGCATTTACAATATTCATTGATTTTTGCCATTGAAAAACATCCAGAAATGTTTGAAGCTACTGACTGAATGAAAGGAGCTGGCATCTCACTCTCTTTGAATCTTCTTTATCATGCTAGGATTAGCAGGAAAAAGCAAAAAATTTCAGAATTGCACCTTGCAATGTGGAGATATTACTGTTTGTGCATTTACAATATTCATTTATTTTTGCCATTGAAAAACATCATGTTATTCATATACCAGAAATGTTTGAAGCTACTGACTGAATGAAAAGAGCTGGCATCTCACTCTCTTTGAATCTTCTTTATCATGCTAGGATTAGCAGGAAAAAGCAAAAAATTTCAGAATTGTACCTTGCAATGTGGAGATATTACTGTTTGTGCATTTACAATATTCATTGATTTTTGCCATTGAAAAACGTCCAGAAATGTTTGAAGCTACTGACTGAATGAAAGGAGCTGACATCTCACTCTCTTTGAATCTTCTTTATCATGCTAGGATTAGCAGGAAAAAGCAAAAAATTTCAGAATTGCACCTTGCAATGTGGAGATATTACTGTTTGTGCATTTACAATATTCATTGATTTTTGCCATTGAAAAACGTCTAGAAATGTTTGAAGCTACTGACTGAATGAAAGGAGCTGGCATCTCACTCTCTTTGAATCTTCTTTATCATGCTAAGATTAGCAGGAAAAAGCAAAAAATTTCAGAATTGCACCTTGCAATGTGGAGATATTACTGTTTGTGCATTTACAATATTCATTGATTTTTGCCATTGAAAAACATCATGTTATTCATATACCAGAAATGTTTGAAGCTACTGACTGAATGAAAGGAGCTGGCATCTCACTCACTTTGAATCTTCTTTATCATGCTAGGATTAGCAGGAAAAAGCAAAAAATTTCAGAATTGCACCTTGCAATGTGGAGATATTACTGTTTGTGCATTTACAATATTTATTGATTTTTGCCATTGAAAAACGTCCAGAAATGTTTGAAACTACTGACTGAATGAAAGGAGCTGGCATCTCACTCTCTTTGAATCTTCTTTATCATGCTAGGATTAGCAGGAAAAAGCAAAAAATTTCAGAATTGCACCTTGCAATGTGGAGATATTACTGTTTGTGCATTTACAATATTCATTGATTTTTGCCATTGAAAAACGTCCAGAAATGTTTGAAGCTACTGACTGAATGAAAGGAGCTGGCATCTCACTCTCTTTGAATCTTCTTTATCATGCTAGGATTAGCAGGAAAAAGCAAAAAATTTCAGAATTGCACCTTGCAATGTGGAGATATTACTGTTTGTGCATTTACAATATTCATTGATTTTTGCCATTGAAAAACATCATGTTATTCATATACCAGAAATGTTTGAAGCTACTGACTGAATGAAAGGAGCTGACATCTCACTCTCTTTGAATCTTCTTTATCATGCTAGGATTAGCAGGAAAAAGCAAAAAATTTCAGAATTGCACCTTGCAATGTGGAGATATTACTGTTTGTGCATTTACAATATTCATTGATTTTTGCCATTGAAAAACATCATGTTATTCATATACCAGAAATGTTTGAAGCTACTGACTGAATGAAAGGAGCTGGCATCTCACTCACTTTGAATCTTCTTTATCATGCTAGGATTAGCAGGAAAAAGCAAAAAATTTCAGAATTGCACCTTGCAATGTGGAGATATTACTGTTTGTGCATTTACAATATTTATTGATTTTTGCCATTGGAAAACGTCCAGAAATGTTTGAAACTACTGACTGAATGAAAGGAGCTGGCATCTCACTCTCTTTGAATCTTCTTTATCATGCTAGGATTAGCAGGAAAAAGCAAAAAATTTCAGAATTGCACCTTGCAATGTGGAGATATTACTGTTTGTGCATTTACAATATTCATTGATTTTTGCCATTGAAAAACGTCCAGAAATGTTTGAAGCTACTGACTGAATGAAAGGAGCTGGCATCTCACTCTCTTTGAATCTTCTTTATCATGCTAGGATTAGCAGGAAAAAGCAAAAAATTTCAGAATTGCACCTTGCAATGTGGAGATATTACTGTTTGTGCATTTACAATATTCATTGATTTTTGCCATTGAAAAACATCATGTTATTCATATACCAGAAATGTTTGAAGCTACTGACTGAATGAAAGGAGCTGGCATCTCACTCTCTTTGAATCTTCTTTATCATGCTAGGATTAGCAGGAAAAAGCAAAAAATTTCAGAATTGCACCTTGCAATGTGGAGATATTACTGTTTGTGCATTTACAATATTCATTGATTTTTGCCATTGAAAAACGTCCAGAAATGTTTGAAGCTACTGACTGAATGAAAGGAGCTGGCATCTCACTCTCTTTGAATCTTCTTTATCATGCTAGGATTAGCAGGAAAAAGCAAAAAATTTCAGAATTGCACCTTGCAATGTGGAGATATTACTGTTTGTGCATTTACAATATTCATTGATTTTTGCCATTGAAAAACGTCCAGAAATGTTTGAAGCTACTGACTGAATGAAAGGAGCTGGCATCTCACTCTCTTTGAATCTTCTTTATCATGCTAGGATTAGCAGGAAAAAGCAAAAAATTTCAGAATTGCACCTTGCAATGTGGAGATATTACTGTTTGTGCATTTACAATATTCATTGATTTTTGCCATTGAAAAACATCCAGAAATGTTTGAAGCTACTGACTGAATGAAAGGAGCTGGCATCTCACTCTCTTTGAATCTTCTTTATCATGCTAGGATTAGCAGGAAAAAGCAAAAAATTTCAGAATTGCACCTTGCAATGTGGAGATATTACTGTTTGTGCATTTACAATATTCATTGATTTTTGCCATTGAAAAACATCATGTTATTCATATACCAGAAATGTTTGAAGCTACTGACTGAATGAAAGGAGCTGGCATCTCACTCTCTTTGAATCTTCTTTATCATGCTAGGATTAGCAGGAAAAAGCAAAAAATTTCAGAATTGCACCTTGCAATGTGGAGATATTACTGTTTGTGCATTTACAATATTCATTGATTTTTGCCATTGAAAAACGTCCAGAAATGTTTGAAGCTACTGACTGAATGAAAGGAGCTGACATCTCACTCTCTTTGAATCTTCTTTATCATGCTAGGATTAGCAGGAAAAAGCAAAAAATTTCAGAATTGCACCTTGCAATGTGGAGATATTACTGTTTGTGCATTTACAATATTCATTGATTTTTGCCATTGAAAAACATCATGTTATTCATATACCAGAAATGTTTGAAGCTACTGACTGAATGAAAGGAGCTGGCATCTCACTCACTTTGAATCTTCTTTATCATGCTAGGATTAGCAGGAAAAAGCAAAAAATTTCAGAATTGCACCTTGCAATGTGGAGATATTACTGTTTGTGCATTTACAATATTTATTGATTTTTGCCATTGAAAAACGTCCAGAAATGTTTGAAACTACTGACTGAATGAAAGGAGCTGGCATCTCACTCTCTTTGAATCTTCTTTATCATGCTAGGATTAGCAGGAAAAAGCAAAAAATTTCAGAATTGCACCTTGCAATGTGGAGATATTACTGTTTGTGCATTTACAATATTCATTGATTTTTGCCATTGAAAAACGTCCAGAAATGTTTGAAGCTACTGACTGAATGAAAGGAGCTGGCATCTCACTCTCTTTGAATCTTCTTTATCATGCTAGGATTAGCAGGAAAAAGCAAAAAATTTCAGAATTGCACCTTGCAATGTGGAGATATTACTGTTTGTGCATTTACAATATTCATTGATTTTTGCCATTGAAAAACATCATGTTATTCATATACCAGAAATGTTTGAAGCTACTGACTGAATGAAAGGAGCTGGCATCTCACTCTCTTTGAATCTTCTTTATCATGCTAGGATTAGCAGGAAAAAGCAAAAAATTTCAGAATTGCACCTTGCAATGTGGAGATATTACTGTTTGTGCATTTACAATATTCATTGATTTTTGCCATTGAAAAACGTCCAGAAATGTTTGAAGCTACTGACTGAATGAAAGGAGCTGGCATCTCACTCTCTTTGAATCTTCTTTATCATGCTAGGATTAGCAGGAAAAAGCAAAAAATTTCAGAATTGCACCTTGCAATGTGGAGATATTACTGTTTGTGCATTTACAATATTCATTGATTTTTGCCATTGAAAAACGTCCAGAAATGTTTGAAGCTACTGACTGAATGAAAGGAGCTGGCATCTCACTCTCTTTGAATCTTCTTTATCATGCTAGGATTAGCAGGAAAAAGCAAAAAATTTCAGAATTGCACCTTGCAATGTGGAGATATTACTGTTTGTGCATTTACAATATTCATTGATTTTTGCCATTGAAAAACATCCAGAAATGTTTGAAGCTACTGACTGAATGAAAGGAGCTGGCATCTCACTCTCTTTGAATCTTCTTTATCATGCTAGGATTAGCAGGAAAAAGCAAAAAATTTCAGAATTGCACCTTGCAATGTGGAGATATTACTGTTTGTGCATTTACAATATTCATTGATTTTTGCCATTGAAAAACATCATGTTATTCATATACCAGAAATGTTTGAAGCTACTGACTGAATGAAAGGAGCTGGCATCTCACTCTCTTTGAATCTTCTTTATCATGCTAGGATTAGCAGGAAAAAGCAAAAAATTTCAGAATTGCACCTTGCAATGTGGAGATATTACTGTTTGTGCATTTACAATATTCATTGATTTTTGCCATTGAAAAACGTCCAGAAATTTTTGAAGCTACTGACTGAATGAAAGGAGCTGACATCTCACTCTCTTTGAATCTTCTTTATCATGCTAGGATTAGCAGGAAAAAGCAAAAAATTTCAGAATTGCACCTTGCAATGTGGAGATATTACTGTTTGTGCATTTACAATATTCATTGATTTTTGCCATTGAAAAACATCATGTTATTCATATACCAGAAATGTTTGAAGCTACTGACTGAATGAAAGGAGCTGGCATCTCACTCTCTTTGAATCTTCTTTATCATGCTAGGATTAGCAGGAAAAAGCAAAAAATTTCAGAATTGCACCTTGCAATGTGGAGATATTACTGTTTGTGCATTTACAATATTCATTGATTTTTGCCATTGAAAAACGTCCAGAAATGTTTGAAGCTACTGACTGAATGAAAGGAGCTGACATCTCACTCTCTTTGAATCTTCTTTATCATGCTAGGATTAGCAGGAAAAAGCAAAAAATTTCAGAATTGCACCTTGCAATGTGGAGATATTACTGTTTGTGCATTTACAATATTCATTGATTTTTGCCATTGAAAAACATCCAGAAATGTTTGAAGCTACTGAATGAATGAAAGGAGCTGGCATCTCACTCTCTTTGAATCTTCTTTATCATGCTAGGATTAGCAGGAAAAAGCAAAAAATTTCAGAATTGTACCTTGCAATGTGGAGATATAACTGTTTGTGCATTTACAATATTCATTGATTTTTGCCATTGAAAAACATCATATTATTCATATACCAGAAATGTTTGAAGCTACTGACTGAATGAAAGGAGCTGGCATCTCACTCTCTTTGAATCTTCTTTATCATGCTAGGATTAGCAGGAAAAAGCAAAAAATTTCAGAATTGCACCTTGCAATGTGGAGATATTACTGTTTGTGCATTTACAATATTCATTGATTTTTGCCATTGAAAAACGTCCAGAAATGTTTGAAGCTACTGACTGAATGAAAGAAGCTGGCATCTCACTCTCTTTGAATCTTCTTTATCATGCTAGGATTAGCAGGAAAAAGCAAAAAATTTCAGAATTGCACCTTGCAATGTGGAGATATTACTGTTTGTGCATTTACAATATTCATTGATTTTTGCCATTGAAAAACATCATGTTATTCATATACCAGAAATGTTTGAAGCTACTGACTGAATGAAAGGAGCTGGCATCTCACTCTCTTTGAATCTTCTTTATCATGCTAGGATTAGCAGGAAAAAGCAAACAATTTCAGAATTGCACCTTGCAATGTGGAGATATTACTGTTTGTGTATTTACAATATTCATTGATTTTTGCCATTGAAAAACGTCCAGAAATGTTTGAAGCTACTGACTGAATGAAAGGAGCTGACATCTCACTCTCTTTGAATCTTCTTTATCATGCTAGGATTAGCAGGAAAAAGCAAAAAATTTCAGAATTGCACCTTGCAATGTGGAGATATTACTGTTTGTGCATTTACAATATTCATTGATTTTTGCCATTGAAAAACATCCAGAAATGTTTGAAGCTACTGACTGAATGAAAGGAGCTGGCATCTCACTCTCTTTGAATCTTCTTTATCATGCTAGGATTAGCAGGAAAAAGCAAAAAATTTCAGAATTGCACCTTGCAATGTGGAGATATTACTGTTTGTGCATTTACAATATTCATTGATTTTTGCCATTGAAAAACATCATGTTATTCATATACCAGAAATGTTTGAAGCTACTGACTGAATGAAAGGAGCTGGCATGTCACTCTCTTTGAATCTTCTTTATCATGCTAGGATTAGCAGGAAAAAGCAAAAAATTTCAGAATTGCACCTTGCAATGTGGAGATATTACTGTTTTTGCATTTACAATATTCATTGATTTTTGCCATTGAAAAACGTCCAGAAATGTTTGAAGCTACTGACTGAATGAAAGGAGCTGGCATCTCACTCTCTTTGAATCTTCTTTATCATGCTAGGATTAGCAGGAAAAAGCAAAAAATTTCAGAATTGCACCTTGCAATGTGGAGATATTACTGTTTGTGCATTTACAATATTCATTGATTTTTGCCATTGAAAAACGTCTAGAAATGTTTGAAGCTACTGACTGAATGAAAGGAGCTGGCATCTCACTCTCTTTGAATCTTCTTTATCATGCTAGGATTAGCAGGAAAAAGCAAAAAATTTCAGAATTGCACCTTGCAATGTGGAGATATTACTGTTTGTGCATTTACAATATTCATTGATTTTTGCCATTGAAAAACATCATGTTATTCATATACCAGAAATGTTTCAAGCTACTGACTGAATGAAAGGAGCTGGCATCTCACTCTCTTTGAATCTTCTTTATCATGCTAGGATTAGCAGGAAAAAGCAAAAAATTTCAGAATTGCACCTTGCAATGTGGAGATATTACTGTTTGTGCATTTACAATATTCATTGATTTTTGCCATTGAAAAACATAATGTTATTCATATACCAGAAATGTTTGAAGCTACTGACTGAATGAAAGGAGCTGGCATCTCACTCTCTTTGAATCTTCTTTATCATGCTAGGATTAGCAGGAAAAAGCCAAAAATTTCAGAATTGCACCTTGCAATGTGGAGATATTACTGTTTGTGCATTTACAATATTCATTGATTTTTGCCATTGAAAAACGTCCAGAAATGTTTGAAGCTACTGACTGAATGAAAGGAGCTGGCATCTCACTCTCTTTGAATCTTCTTTATCATGCTAGGATTAGCAGGAAAAAGCAAAAAATTTCAGAATTGCACCTTGCAATGTGGAGATATTACTGTTTGTGCATTTACAATATTCATTGATTTTTGCCATTGAAAAACGTCCAGAAATGTTTGAAGCTACTGACTGAATGAAAGGAGCTGGCATCTCACTCTCTTTGAATCTTCTTTATCATGCTAGGATTAGCAGGAAAAAGCAAAAAATTTCAGAATTGCACCTTGCAATGTGGAGATATTACTGTTTGTGCATTTACAATATTCATTGATTTTTGCCATTGAAAAACATCCAGAAATGTTTGAAGCTACTGACTGAATGAAAGGAGCTGGCATCTCACTCTCTTTGAATCTTCTTTATCATGCTAGGATTAGCAGGAAAAAGCAAAAAATTTCAGAATTGCACCTTGCAATGTGGAGATATTACTGTTTGTGCATTTACAATATTCATTGATTTTTGCCATTGAAAAACATCATGTTATTCATATACCAGAAATGTTTGAAGCTACTGACTGAATGAAAGGAGCTGGCATCTCACTCTCTTTGAATCTTCTTTATCATGCTAGGATTAGCAGGAAAAAGCAAAAAATTTCAGAATTGTACCTTGCAATGTGGAGATATTACTGTTTGTGCATTTACAATATTCATTGATTTTTGCCATTGAAAAACGTCCAGAAATGTTTGAAGCTACTGACTGAATGAAAGGAGCTGACATCTCACTCTCTTTGAATCTTCTTTATCATGCTAGGATTAGCAGGAAAAAGCAAAAAATTTCAGAATTGCACCTTGCAATGTGGAGATATTACTGTTTGTGCATTTACAATATTCATTGATTTTTGCCATTGAAAAACATCCAGAAATGTTTGAAGCTACTGACTGAATGAAAGGAGCTGGCATCTCACTCTCTTTGAATCTTCTTTATCATGCTAGGATTAGCAGGAAAAAGCAAAAAATTTCAGAATTGCACCTTGCAATGTGGAGATATTACTGTTTGTGCATTTACAATATTCATTGATTTTTGCCATTGAAAAACATCATGTTATTCATATACCAGAAATGTTTGAAGCTACTGACTGAATGAAAGGAGCTGGCATCTCACTCTCTTTGAATCTTCTTTATCATGCTAGGATTAGCAGGAAAAAGCAAAAAATTTCAGAATTGCACCTTGCAATGTGGAGATATTACTGTTTGTGCATTTACAATATTCATTGATTTTTGCCATTGAAAAACGTCCAGAAATGTTTGAAGCTACTGACTGAATGAAAGGAGCTGACATCTCACTCTCTTTGAATCTTCTTTATCATGCTAGGATTAGCAGGAAAAAGCAAAAAATTTCAGAATTGCACCTTGCAATGTGGAGATATTACTGTTTGTGCATTTACAATATTCATTGATTTTTGCCATTGAAAAACATCCAGAAATGTTTGAAGCTACTGACTGAATGAAAGGAGCTGGCATCTCACTCTCTTTGAATCTTCTTTATCATGCTAGGATTAGCAGGAAAAAGCAAAAAATTTCAGAATTGCACCTTGCAATGTGGAGATATAACTGTTTGTGCATTTACAATATTCATTGATTTTTGCCATTGAAAAACATCATATTATTCATATACCAGAAATGTTTGAAGCTACTGACTGAATGAAAGGAGCTGGCATCTCACTCTCTTTGAATCTTCTTTATCATGCTAGGATTAGCAGGAAAAAGCAAAAAATTTCAGAATTGCACCTTGCAATGTGGAGATATTACTGTTTGTGCATTTACAATATTCATTGATTTTTGCCATTGAAAAACGTCCAGAAATGTTTGAAGCTACTGACTGAATGAAAGAAGCTGGCATCTCACTCTCTTTGAATCTTCTTTATCATGCTAGGATTAGCAGGAAAAAGCAAAAAATTTCAGAAATGCACCTTGCAATGTGGAGATATTACTGTTTGTGCATTTACAATATTCATTGATTTTTGCCATTGAAAAACATCATGTTATTCATATACCAGAAATGTTTGAAGCTACTGACTGAATGAAAGGAGCTGGCATCTCACTCTCTTTGAATCTTCTTTATCATGCTAGGATTAGCAGGAAAAAGCAAACAATTTCAGAATTGCACCTTGCAATGTGGAGATATTACTGTTTGTGCATTGACAATATTCATTGATTTTTGCCATTGAAAAACGTCCAGAAATGTTTGAAGCTACTGACTGAATGAAAGGAGCTGACATCTCACTCTCTTTGAATCTTCTTTATCATGCTAGGATTAGCAGGAAAAAGCAAAAAATTTCAGAATTGCACCTTGCAATGTGGAGATATTACTGTTTGTGCATTTACAATATTCATTGATTTTTGCCATTGAAAAACATCCAGAAATGTTTGAAGCTACTGACTGAATGAAAGGAGCTGGCATCTCACTCTCTTTGAATCTTCTTTATCATGCTAGGATTAGCAGGAAAAAGCAAAAAATTTCAGAATTGCACCTTGCAATGTGGAGATATTACTGTTTGTGCATTTACAATATTCATTGATTTTTGCCATTGAAAAACATCATGTTATTCATATACCAGAAATGTTTGAAGCTACTGACTGAATGAAAGGAGCTGGCATGTCACTCTCTTTGAATCTTCTTTATCATGCTAGGATTAGCAGGAAAAAGCAAAAAATTTCAGAATTGCACCTTGCAATGTGGAGATATTACTGTTTGTGCATTTACAATATTCATTGATTTTTGCCATTGAAAAACATCCAGAAATGTTTGAAGCTACTGACTGAATGAAAGGAGCTGGCATCTCACTCTCTTTGAATCTTCTTTATCATGCTAGGATTAGCAGGAAAAAGCAAAAAATTTCAGAATTGCACCTTGCAATGTGGAGATATAACTGTTTGTGCATTTACAATATTCATTGATTTTTGCCATTGAAAAACATCATATTATTCATATACCAGAAATGTTTGAAGCTACTGACTGAATGAAAGGAGCTGGCATCTCACTCTCTTTGAATCTTCTTTATCATGCTAGGATTAGCAGGAAAAAGCAAAAAATTTCAGAATTGCACCTTGCAATGTGGAGATATTACTGTTTGTGCATTTACAATATTCATTGATTTTTGCCATTGAAAAACGTCCAGAAATGTTTGAAGCTACTGACTGAATGAAAGAAGCTGGCATCTCACTCTCTTTGAATCTTCTTTATCATGCTAGGATTAGCAGGAAAAAGCAAAAAATTTCAGAAATGCACCTTGCAATGTGGAGATATTACTGTTTGTGCATTTACAATATTCATTGATTTTTGCCATTGAAAAACATCATGTTATTCATATACCAGAAATGTTTGAAGCTACTGACTGAATGAAAGGAGCTGGCATCTCACTCTCTTTGAATCTTCTTTATCATGCTAGGATTAGCAGGAAAAAGCAAACAATTTCAGAATTGCACCTTGCAATGTGGAGATATTACTGTTTGTGCATTGACAATATTCATTGATTTTTGCCATTGAAAAACGTCCAGAAATGTTTGAAGCTACTGACTGAATGAAAGGAGCTGACATCTCACTCTCTTTGAATCTTCTTTATCATGCTAGGATTAGCAGGAAAAAGCAAAAAATTTCAGAATTGCACCTTGCAATGTGGAGATATTACTGTTTGTGCATTTACAATATTCATTGATTTTTGCCATTGAAAAACATCCAGAAATGTTTGAAGCTACTGACTGAATGAAAGGAGCTGGCATCTCACTCTCTTTGAATCTTCTTTATCATGCTAGGATTAGCAGGAAAAAGCAAAAAATTTCAGAATTGCACCTTGCAATGTGGAGATATTACTGTTTGTGCATTTACAATATTCATTGATTTTTGCCATTGAAAAACATCATGTTATTCATATACCAGAAATGTTTGAAGCTACTGACTGAATGAAAGGAGCTGGCATGTCACTCTCTTTGAATCTTCTTTATCATGCTAGGATTAGCAGGAAAAAGCAAAAAATTTCAGAATTGCACCTTGCAATGTGGAGATATTACTGTTTGTGCATTTACAATATTCATTGATTTTTGCCATTGAAAAACGTCCAGAAATGTTTGAAGCTACTGACTGAATGAAAGGAGCTGGCATCTCACTCTCTTTGAATCTTCTTTATCATGCTAGGATTAGCAGGAAAAAGCAAAAAATTTCAGAATTGCACCTTGCAATGTGGAGATATTACTGTTTGTGCATTTACAATATTCATTGATTTTTGCCATTGAAAAACGTCTAGAAATGTTTGAAGCTACTGACTGAATGAAAGGAGCTGGCATCTCACTCTCTTTGAATCTTCTTTATCATGCTAGGATTAGCAGGAAAAAGCAAAAAATTTCAGAATTGCACCTTGCAATGTGGAGATATTACTGTTTGTGCATTTACAATATTCATTGATTTTTGCCATTGAAAAACATCATGTTATTCATATACCAGAAATGTTTGAAGCTACTGACTGAATGAAAAGAGCTGGCATCTCACTCTCTTTGAATCTTCTTTATCATGCTAGGATTAGCAGGAAAAAGCAAAAAATTTCAGAATTGCACCTTGCAATGTGGAGATATTACTGTTTGTGCATTTACAATATTCATTGATTTTTGCCATTGAAAAACATCATGTTATTCATATACCAGAAATGTTTGAAGCTACTGACTGAATGAAAGGAGCTGGCATCTCACTCTCTTTGAATCTTCTTTATCATGCTAGGATTAGCAGGAAAAAGCAAAAAATTTCAGAATTGCACCTTGCAATGTGGAGATATTACTGTTTGTGCATTTACAATATTCATTGATTTTTGCCATTGAAAAACGTCCAGAAATGTTTGAAGCTACTGACTGAATGAAAGGAGCTGGCATCTCACTCTCTTTGAATCTTCTTTATCATGCTAGGATTAGCAGGAAAAAGCAAAAAATTTCAGAATTGCACCTTGCAATGTGGAGATATTACTGTTTGTGCATTTACAATATTCATTGATTTTTGCCATTGAAAAACATCATGTTATTCATATACCAGAAATGTTTGAAGCTACTGACTGAATGAAAGGAGCTGGCATCTCACTCTCTTTGAATCTTCTTTATCATGCTAGGATTAGCAGGAAAAAGCAAAAAATTTCAGAATTGCACCTTGCAATGTGGAGATATTACTGTTTGTGCATTTACAATATTCATTGATTTTTGCCATTGAAAAACGTCCAGAAATGTTTGAAGCTACTGACTGAATGAAAGGAGCTGACATCTCACTCTCTTTGAATCTACTTTATCATGCTAGGATTAGCAGGAAAAAGCAAAAAATTTCAGAATTGCACCTTGCAATGTGGAGATATTACTGTTTGTGCATTTACAATATTCATTGATTTTTGCCATTGAAAAACATCATGTTATTCATATACCAGAAATGTTTGAAGCTACTGACTGAATGAAAGGAGCTGGCATCTCACTCTCTTTGAATCTTCTTTATCATGCTAGGATTAGCAGGAAAAAGCAAAAAATTTCAGAATTGCACCTTGCAATGTGGAGATATTACTGTTTGTGCATTTACAATATTCATTGATTTTTGCCATTGAAAAACGTCCAGAAATGTTTGAAGCTACTGACTGAATGAAAGGAGCTGGCATCTCACTCTCTTTGAATCTTCTTTATCATGCTAGGATTAGCAGGAAAAAGCAAAAAATTTCAGAATTGCACCTTGCAATGTGGAGATATTACTGTTTGTGCATTTACAATATTCATTGATTTTTGCCATTGAAAAACGACCAGAAATGTTTGAAGCTACTGACTGAATGAAAGGAGCTGGCATCTCACTCTCTTTGAATCTTCTTTATCATGCTAGGATTAGCAGGAAAAAGCAAAAAATTTCAGAATTGCACCTTGCAATGTGGAGATATTACTGTTTGTGCATTTACAATATTCATTGATTTTTGCCATTGAAAAACATCATGTTATTCATATACCAGAAATGTTTGAAGCTACTGACTGAATGAAAGGAGCTGGCATCTCACTCTCTTTGAATCTTCTTTATCATGCTAGGATTAGCAGGAAAAAGCAAACAATTTCAGAATTGCACCTTGCAATGTGGAGATATTACTGTTTGTGCATTTACAATATTCATTGATTTTTGCCATTGAAAAACGTCCAGAAATGTTTGAAGCTACTGACTGAATGAAAGGAGCTGACATCTCACTCTCTTTGAATCTTCTTTATCATGCTAGGATTAGCAGGAAAAAGCAAAAAAATTCAGAATTGCACCTTGCATTGTGGAGATATTACTGTTTGTGCATTTACAATATTCATTGATTTTTGCCATTGAAAAACATCCAGAAATGTTTGAAGCTACTGACTGAATGAAAGGAGCTGGCATCTCACTCTCTTTGAATCTTCTTTATCATGCTAGGATTAGCAGGAAAAAGCAAAAAATTTCAGAATTGCACCTTGCAATGTGGAGATATTACTGTTTGTGCATTTACAATATTCATTGATTTTTGCCATTGAAAAACATCATGTTATTCATATACCAGAAATGTTTGAAGCTACTGACTGAATGAAAGGAGCTGGCATCTCACTCTCTTTGAATCTTCTTTATCATGCTAGGATTAGCAGGAAAAAGCAAAAAATTTCAGAATTGCACCTTGCAATGTGGAGATATTACTGTTTGTGCATTTACAATATTCATTGATTTTTGCCATTGAAAAACGTCCAGAAATGTTTGAAGCTACTGACTGAATGAAAGGAGCTGACATCTCACTCTCTTTGAATCTTCTTTATCATGCTAGGATTAGCAGGAAAAAGCAAAAAATTTCAGAATTGCACCTTGCAATGTGGAGATATTACTGTTTGTGCATTTACAATATTCCTTGATTTTTGCCATTGAAAAACGTCTAGAAATGTTTGAAGCTACTGACTGAATGAAAGGAGCTGGCATCTCACTCTCTTTGAATCTTCTTTATCATGCTAGGATTAGCAGGAAAAAGCAAAAAATTTCAGAATTGCACCTTGCAATGTGGAGATATTACTGTTTGTGCATTTACAATATTCATTGATTTTTGCCATTGAAAAACATCATGTTATTCATATACCAGAAATGTTTGAAGCTACTGACTGAATGAAAGGAGCTGGCATCTCACTCTCTTTGAATCTTCTTTATCATGCTAGGATTAGCAGGAAAAAGCAAAAAATTTCAGAATTGCACCTTGCAATGTGGAGATATTACTGTTTGTGCATTTACAATATTCATTGATTTTTGCCATTGAAAAACATCCAGAAATGTTTGAAGCTACTGACTGAATGAAATCAGCTGGCATCTCACTCTCTTTGAATCTTCTTTATCATGCTAGGATTAGCAGGAAAAAGCAAAAAATTTCAGAATTGCAAATTGCAATGTGGAGATATTACTGTTTGTGCATTTACAATATTCATTGATTTTTGCCATTGAAAAACATCATGTTATTCATATACCAGAAATGTTTGAAGCTACTGACTGAATGAAAGGAGCTGGCATCTCACTCTCTTTGAATCTTCTTTAACATGCTAGGATTAGCAGGAAAAAGCAAAAAATTTCAGAATTGCACCTTGCAATGTGGAGATATTACTGTTTGTGCATTTACAATATTCATTGATTTTTGCCATTGAAAAACGTCCAGAAATGTTTGAAGCTACTGACTGAATGAAAGGAGCTGACATCTCACTCTCTTTGAATCTTCTTTATCATGCTAGGATTAGCAGGAAAAAGGAAAAATTTCAGAATTGCACCTTGCAATGTGGAGATATTACTGTTTGTGCATTTACAATATTCATTGATTTTTGCCATTGAAAAACATCATGTTATTCATATACCAGAAATGTTTGAAGCTACTGACTGAATGAAAGGAGCTGGCATCTCACTCTCTTTGAATCTTCTTTATCATGCTAGGATTAGCAGGAAAAAGCAAAAAATTTCAGAATTGCACCTTGCAATGTGGAGATATTACTGTTTGTGCATTTACAATATTCATTGATTTTTGCCATTGAAAAACGTCCAGAAATGTTTGAAGCTACTGACTGAATGAAAGGAGCTGACATCTCAGTCTCTTTGAATTTTCTTTATCATGCTAGGATTAACAGGAAAAAGCAAAAAATTTCAGAATTGCACCTTGCAATGTGGAGATATTACTGTTTGTGCATTTACAATATTCATTGATTTTTGCCATTGAAAAACTTCCAGAAATGTTTGAAGCTACTGACTGAATGAAAGGAGCTGGCATCTCACTCTCTTTGAATCTTCTTTATCATGCTAGGATTAGCAGGAAAAAGCAAAAAATTTCAGAATTGCACCTTGCAATGTGGAGATATTACTGTTTGTGCATTTACAATATTCATTGATTTTTGCCATTGAAAAACATCATGTTATTCATATACCAGAAATGTTTGAAGCTACTGACTGAATGAAAGGAGCTGGCATCTCACTCTCTTTGAATCTTCTTTATCATGCTAGGATTAGCAGGAAAAAGCAAAAAATTTCAGAATTGCACCTTGCAATGTGGAGATATTACTGTTTGTGCATTTACAATATTCATTGATTTTTGCCATTGAAAAACGTCCAGAAATGTTTGAAGCTACTGACTGAATGAAAGGAGCTGGCATCTCACTCTCTTTGAATCTTCTTTATCATGCTAGGATTAGCAGGAAAAAGCAAAAAATTTCAGAATTGCACCTTGCAATGTGGAGATATTACTGTTTGTGCATTTACAATATTCATTGATTTTTGCCATTGAAAAACGTCCAGAAATGTTTGAAGCTACTGACTGAATGAAAGGAGCTGGCATCTCACTCTCTTTGAATCTTCTTTATCATGCTAGGATTAGCAGGAAAAAGCAAAAAATTTCAGAATTGCACCATGCAATGTGGAGATATTACTGTTTGTGCATTTACAATATTCATTGATTTTTGCCATTGAAAAACATCATGTTATTCATATACCAGAAATGTTTGAAGCTACTGACTGAATGAAAGGAGCTGGCATCTCACTCTCTTTGAATCTTCTTTATCATGCTAGGATTAGCAGGAAAAAGCAAACAATTTCAGAATTGCACCTTGCAATGTGGAGATATTACTGTTTGTGCATTTACAATATTCATTGATTTTTGCCATTGAAAAACGTCCAGAAATGTTTGAAGCTACTGACTGAATGAAAGGAGCTGACATCTCACTCTCTTTGAATCTTCTTTATCATGCTAGGATTAGCAGGAAAAAGCAAAAAATTTCAGAATTGCACCTTGCAATGTGGAGATATTACTGTTTGTGCATTTACAATATTCATTGATTTTTGCCATTGAAAAACATCCAGAAATGTTTGAAGCTACTGACTGAATGAAAGGAGCTGGCATCTCACTCTCTTTGAATCTTCTTTATCATGCTAGGATTAGCAGGAAAAAGCAAAAAATTTCAGAATTGCACCTTGCAATGTGGAGATATTACTGTTTGTGCATTTACAATATTCATTGATTTTTGCCATTGAAAAACATCATGTTATTCATATACCAGAAATGTTTGAAGCTACTGACTGAATGAAAGGAGCTGGCATGTCACTCTCTTTGAATCTTCTTTATCATGCTAGGATTAGCAGGAAAAAGCAAAAAATTTCAGAATTGCACCTTGCAATGTGGAGATATTACTGTTTGTGCATTTACAATATTCATTGATTTTTGCCATTGAAAAACGTCCAGAAATGTTTGAAGCTACTGACTGAATGAAAGGAGCTGGCATTTCACTCTCTTTGAATCTTCTTTATCATGCTAGGATTAGCAGGAAAAAGCAAAAAATTTCAGAATTGCACCTTGCAATGTGGAGATATTACTGTTTGTGCATTTACAATATTCATTGATTTTTGCCATTGAAAAACGTCTAGAAATGTTTGAAGCTACTGACTGAATGAAAGGAGCTGGCATCTCACTCTCTTTGAATCTTCTTTATCATGCTAGGATTAGCAGGAAAAAGCAAAAAATTTCAGAATTGCACCTTGCAATGTGGAGATATTACTGTTTGTGCATTTACAATATTCATTGATTTTTGCCATTGAAAAACATCATGTTATTCATATACCAGAAATGTTTGAAGCTACTGACTGAATGAAAGGAGCTGGCATCTCACTCTCTTTGAATCTTCTTTATCATGCTAGGATTAGCAGGAAAAAGCAAAAAATTTCAGAATTGCACCTTGCAATGTGGAGATATTACTGTTTGTGCATTTACAATATTCATTGATTTTTGCCATTGAAAAACGTCTAGAAATGTTTGAAGCTACTGACTGAATGAAAGGAGCTGGCATCTCACTCTCTTTGAATCTTCTTTATCATGCTAGGATTAGCAGGAAAAAGCAAAAAATTTCAGAATTGCACCTTGCAATGTGGAGATATTACTGTTTGTGCATTTACAATATTCATTGATTTTTGCCATTGAAAAACATCATGTTATTCATATACCAGAAATGTTTGAAGCTACTGACTGAATGAAAGGAGCTGGCATCTCACTCTCTTTGAATCTTCTTTATCATGCTAGGATTAGCAGGAAAAAGCAAAAAATTTCAGAATTGCACCTTGCAATGTGGAGATATTACTGTTTGTGCATTTACAATATTCATTGATTTTTGCCATTGAAAAACGTCCAGAAATGTTTGAAGCTACTGACTGAATGAAAGGAGCTGGCATCTCACTCTCTTTGAATCTTCTTTATCATGCTAGGATTAGCAGGAAAAAGCAAAAAATTTCAGAATTGCACCTTGCAATGTGGAGATATTACTGTTTGTGCATTTACAATATTCATTGATTTTTGCCATTGAAAAACATCATGTTATTCATATACCAGAAATGTTTGAAGCTACTGACTGAATGAAAGGAGCTGGCATCTCACTCTCTTTGAATCTTCTTTATCATGCTAGGATTAGCAGGAAAAAGCAAAAAATTTCAGAATTGCACCTTGCAATGTGGAGATATTACTGTTTGTGCATTTACAATATTCATTGATTTTTGCCATTGAAAAACGTCCAGAAATGTTTGAAGCTACTGACTGAATGAAAGGAGCTGACATCTCACTCTCTTTGAATCTTCTTTATCATGCTAGGATTAGCAGGAAAAAGCAAAAAATTTCAGAATTGCACCTTGCAATGTGGAGATATTACTGTTTGTGCATTTACAATATTCATTGATTTTTGCCATTGAAAAACATCATGTTATTCATATACCAGAAATGTTTGAAGCTACTGACTGAATGAAAGGAGCTGGCATCTCACTCTCTTTGAATCTTCTTTATCATGCTAGGATTAGCAGGAAAAAGCAAAAAATTTCAGAATTGCACCTTGCAATGTGGAGATATTACTGTTTGTGCATTTACAATATTCATTGATTTTTGCCATTGAAAAACGTCCAGAAATGTTTGAAGCTACTGACTGAATGAAAGGAGCTGACATCTCACTCTCTTTGAATTTTCTTTATCATGCTAGGATTAGCAGGAAAAAGCAAAAAATTTCAGAATTGCACCTTGCAATGTGGAGATATTACTGTTTGTGCATTTACAATATTCATTGATTTTTGCCATTGAAAAACTTCCAGAAATGTTTGAAGCTACTGACTGAATGAAAGGAGCGGGCATCTCACTCTCTTTGAATCTTCTTTATCATGCTAGGATTAGCAGGAAAAAGCAAAAAATTTCAGAATTGCACCTTGCAATGTGGAGATATTACTGTTTGTGCATTTACAATATTCATTGATTTTTGCCATTGAAAAACATCATGTTATTCATATACCAGAAATGTTTGAAGCTACTGACTGAATGAAAGGAGCTGGCATCTCACTCTCTTTGAATCTTCTTTATCATGCTAGGATTAGCAGGAAAAAGCAAAAAATTTCAGAATTGCACCTTGCAATGTGGAGATATTACTGTTTGTGCATTTACAATATTCATTGATTTTTGCCATTGAAAAACGTCCAGAAATGTTTGAAGCTACTGACTGAATGAAAGGAGCTGGCATCTCACTCTCTTTGAATCTTCTTTATCATGCTAGGATTAGCAGGAAAAAGCAAAAAATTTCAGAATTGCACCTTGCAATGTGGAGATATTACTGTTTGTGCATTTACAATATTCATTGATTTTTGCCATTGAAAAACGTCTAGAAATGTTTGAAGCTACTGACTGAATGAAAGGAGCTGGCATCTCACTCTCTTTGAATCTTCTTTATCATGCTAGGATTAGCAGGAAAAAGCAAAAAATTTCAGAATTGCACCTTGCAATGTGGAGATATTACTGTTTGTGCATTTACAATATTCATTGATTTTTGCCATTGAAAAACGTCCAGAAATGTTTGAAGCTACTGACTGAATGAAAGGAGCTGACATCTCACTCTCTTTGAATCTTCTTTATCATGCTAGGATTAGCAGGAAAAAGCAAAAAATTTCAGAATTGCACCTTGCAATGTGGAGATATTACTGTTTGTGCATTTACAATATTCATTCATTTTTGCCATTGAAAAACTTCCAGAAATGTTTGAAGCTACTGACTGAATGAAAGGAGCTGGCATCTCACTCTCTTTGAATCTTCTTTATCATGCTAGGATTAGCAGGAAAAAGCAAAAAATTTCAGAATTGCACCTTGCAATGTGGAGATATTACTGTTTGTGCATTTACAATATTCATTGATTTTTGCCATTGAAAAACATCATGTTATTCATATACCAGAAATGTTTGAAGCTACTGACTGAATGAAAGGAGCTGGCATCTCACTCTCTTTGAATCTTCTTTATCATGCTAGGATTAGCAGGAAAAAGCAAAAAATTTCAGAATTGCACCTTGCAATGTGGAGATATTACTGTTTGTGCATTTACAATATTCATTGATTTTTGACATTGAAAAACGTCCAGAAATGTTTGAAGCTACTGACTGAATGAAAGGAGCTGGCATCTCACTCTCTTTGAATCTTCTTTATCATGCTAGGATTAGCAGGAAAAAGCAAAAAATTTCAGAATTGCACCTTGCAATGTGGAGATATTACTGTTTGTTCATTTACAATATTCATTGATTTTTGCCATTGAAAAACGTCCAGAAATGTTTGAAGCTACTGACTGAATGAAAGGAGCTGGCATCTCACTCTCTTTGAATCTTCTTTATCATGCTAGGATTAGCAGGAAAAAGCAAAAAATTTCAGAATTGCACCTTGCAATGTGGAGATATTACTGTTTGTGCATTTACAATATTCATTGATTTTTGCCATTGAAAAACATCATGTTATTCATATACCAGAAATGTTTGAAGCTACTGACTGAATGAAAGGAGCTGGCATCTCACTCTCTTTGAATCTTCTTTATCATGCTACGATTAGCAGGAAAAAGCAAAAAATTTCAGAATTGCACCTTGCAATGTGGAGATATTACTGTTTGTGCATTTACAATATTCATTGATTTTTGCCATTGAAAAACATCATGTTATTCATATACCAGAAATGTTTGAAGCTACTGACTGAATGAAAGGAGCTGGCATCTCACTCTCTTTGAATCTTCTTTATCATGCTAGGATTAGCAGGAAAAAGCAAAAAATTTCAGAATTGCACCTTGCAATGTGGAGATATTACTGTTTGTGCATTTACAATATTCATTGATTTTTGCCATTGAAAAACGTCCAGAAATGTTTGAAGCTACTGACTGAATGAAAGGAGCTGACATCTCACTCTCTTTGAATCTTCTTTATCATGCTAGGATTAGCAGGAAAAAGCAAAAAATTTCAGAATTGCACCTTGCAATGTGGAGATATTACTGTTTGTGCATTTACAATATTCATTGATTTTTGCCATTGAAAAACATCCAGAAATGTTTGAAGCTACTGACTGAATGAAAGGAGCTGGCATCTCACTCTCTTTGAATCTTCTTTATCATGCTAGGATTAGCAGGAAAAAGCAAAAAATTTCAGAATTGCACCTTGCAATGTGGAGATATTACTGTTTGTGCATTTACAATATTCATTGATTTTTGCCATTGAAAAATATCATGTTATTCATATACCAGAAATGTTTGAAGCTAGTGACTGAATGAAAGGACCTGGCATGTCACTCTCTTTGAATCTTCTTTATCATGCTAGGATTAGCAGGAAAAAGCAAAAAATTTCAGAATTGCACCTTGCAATGTGGAGATATTACTGTTTGTGCATTTACAATATTCATTGATTTTTGCCATTGAAAAACGTCTAGAAATGTTTGAAGCTACTGACTGAATGAAAGGAGCTGGCATCTCACTCTCTTTGAATCTTCTTTATCATGCTAGGATTAGCAGGAAAAAGCAAAAAATTTCAGAATTGCACCTTGCAATGTGGAGATATTACTGTTTGTGCATTTACAATATTCATTGATTTTTGCCATTGAAAAACATCATGTTATTCATATACCAGAAATGTTTGAAGCTACTGACTGAATGAAAGGAGGTGGCATCTCACTCTCTTTGAATCTTCTTTATCATGCTAGGATTAGCAGGAAAAAGCAAAAAATTTCAGAATTGCACCTTGCAATGTGGAGATATTACTGTTTGTGCATTTACAATATTCATTGATTTTTGCCATTGAAAAACGTCCAGAAATGTTTGAAGCTACTGACTGAATGAAAGGAGCTGGCATCTCACTCTCTTTGAATCTTCTTTATCATGCTAGGATTAGCAGGAAAAAGCAAAAAATTTCAGAATTGCACCTTGCAATGTGGAGATATTACTGTTTGTGCATTTACAATATTCATTGATTTTTGCCATTGAAAAACGTCCAGAAATGTTTGAAGCTACTGACTGAATGAAAGGAGCTGGCATCTCACTCTCTTTGAATCTTCTTTATCATGCTAGGATTAGCAGGAAAAAGCAAAAAATTTCAGAATTGCACCTTGCAATGTGGAGATATTACTGTTTGTGCATTTACAATATTCATTGATTTTTGCCATTGAAAAACATCATGTTATTCATATACCAGAAATGTTTGAAGCTACTGACTGAATGAAAGGAGCTGGCATCTCACTCTCTTTGAATCTTCTTTATCATGCTAGGATTAGCAGGAAAAAGCAAAAAAATTCAGAATTGCACCTTGCAATGTGGAGATATTACTGTTTGTGCATATACAATATTCATTGATTTTTGCCATTGAAAAACGTCCAGAAATGTTTGAAGCTACTGACTGAATGAAAGGAGCTGGCATCTCACTCTCTTTGAATCTTCTTTATCATGCTAGGATTAGCAGGAAAAAGCAAAAAATTTCAGAATTGCACCTTGCAATGTGGAGATATTACTGTTTGTGCATTTACAATATTCATTGATTTTTGCCATTGAAAAACGTCCAGAAATGTTTGAAGCTACTGACTGAATGAAAGGAGCTGGCATCTCACTCTCTTTGAATCTTCTTTATCATGCTAGGATTAGCAGGAAAAAGCAAAAAATTTCAGAATTTCACCTTGCAATGTGGAGATATTACTGTTTGTGCATTTACAATATTCATTGATTTTTGCCATTGAAAAACATCCAGAAATGTTTGAAGCTACTGACTGAATGAAAGGAGCTGGCATCTCACTCTCTTTGAATCTTCTTTATCATGCTAGGATTAGGAGGAAAAAGCAAAAAATTTCAGAATTGCACCTTGCAATGTGGAGATATTACTGTTTGTGCATTTACAATATTCATTGATTTTTGCCATTGAAAAACATTTTTTTCATATACCAGAAATGTTTGAAGCTACTGACTGAATGAAAGGAGCTGGCATCTCACTCTCTTTGAATCTTCTTTATCATGCTAGGATTAGCAGGAAAAAGCAAAAAATTTCAGTATTGCACCTTGCAATGTGGAGATATTACTGTTTGTGCATTTACAATATTCATTGATTTTTGCCATTGAAAAACATGTTTTTCATATACCAGAAATGTTTGAAGCTACTGACTGAATGAAAGGAGCTGGCATCTCACTCTCTTTGAATCTTCTTTATCATGCTAGGATTAGCAGGAAAAAGCAAAAAATTTCAGAATTGCACCTTGCAATGTGGAGATATTACTGTTTGTGCATTTACAATATTCATTGATTTTTGCCATTGAAAAACATCATGTTATTCATATACCAGAAATGTTTGAAGCTACTGACTGAATGAAAGGAGCTGGCATCTCACTCTCTTTGAATCTTCTTTATCATGCTAGGATTAGCAGGAAAAAGCAAAAAATTTCAGAATTGCACCTTGCAATGTGGAGATATTACTGTTTGTGCATTTACAATATTCATTGATTTTTGCCATTGAAAAACATGTTTTTCATATACCAGAAATGTTTGAATCTACTGACTGAATGAAAGGAGCTGGCATCTCACTCTCTTTGAATCTTCTTTATCATGCTAGGATTAGCAGGAAAAAGCAAAAAATTTCAGAATTGCACCTTGCAATGTGGAGATATTACTGTTTGTGCATTTACAATATTCATTGATTTTTGCCATTGAAAAACATGTTTTTCATATACCAGAAAAGTTTGAAGCTACTGACTGAATGAAAGGAGCTGGCATCTCACTCTCTTTGAATCTTCTTTATCATGCTAGGATTAGCAGGAAAAAGCAAAAAATTTCAGAATTGCACCTTGCAATGTGGAGATATTACTGTTTGTGCATTTACAATATTCATTGATTTTTGCCATTGAAAAACGTCCAGAAATGTTTGAAGCTACTGACTGAATGAAAGGAGCTGGCATCTCACTCTCTTTGAATCTTCTTTATCATGCTAGGATTAGCAGGAAAAAGCAAAAAATTTCAGAATTGCACCTTGCAATGTGGAGATATTACTGTTTGTGCATTTACAATATTCATTGATTTTTGCCATTGAAAAACATGTTATTCATATACCAGAAATGTTTGAAGCTACTGACTGAATGAAAGGAGCTGGCATCTCACTCTCTTTGAATCTTCTTTATCATGCTAGGATTAGCAGGAAAAAGCAAAAAATTTCAGAATTGCACCTTGCAATGTGGAGATATTACTGTTTGTGCATTTACAATATTCATTGATTTTTGCCATTGAAAAACATGTTTTTCATATACCAGAAATGTTTGAAGCTACTGACTGAATGAAAGGAGCTGGCATCTCACTCTCTTTGAATCTTCTTTATCATGCTAGGATTAGCAGGAAAAAGCAAAAAATTTCAGAATTGCACCCTGCAATGTGGAGATATTACTGTTTGTGCATTTACAATATTCATTGATTTTTGCCATTGAAAAACATCATGTTATTCATATACCAGAAATGTTTGAAGCTACTGACTGAATGAAAGGAGCTGGCATCTCACTCTCTTTGAATCTTCTTTATCATGCTAGGATTAGCAGGAAAAAGCAAAAAAATTCAGAATTGCACCTTGCAATGTGGAGATATTACTGTTTGTGCATATACAATATTCATTGATTTTTGCCATTGAAAAACGTCCAGAAATGTTTGAAGCTACTGACTGAATGAAAGGAGCTGGCATCTCACTCTCTTTGAATCTTCTTTATCATGCTAGGATTAGCAGGAAAAAGCAAAAAATTTCAGAATTGCACCTTGCAATGTGGAGATATTACTGTTTGTGCATTTACAATATTCATTGATTTTTGCCATTGAAAAACGTCCAGAAATGTTTGAAGCTACTGACTGAATGAAAGGAGCTGGCATCTCACTCTCTTTGAATCTTCTTTATCATGCTAGGATTAGCAGGAAAAAGCAAAAAATTTCAGAATTTCACCTTGCAATGTGGAGATATTACTGTTTGTGCATTTACAATATTCATTGATTTTTGCCATTGAAAAACATCCAGAAATGTTTGAAGCTACTGACTGAATGAAAGGAGCTGGCATCTCACTCTCTTTGAATCTTCTTTATCATGCTAGGATTAGCAGGAAAAAGCAAAAAATTTCAGAATTGCACCTTGCAATGTGGAGATATTACTGTTTGTGCATTTACAATATTCATTGATTTTTGCCATTGAAAAACATTTTTTTCATATACCAGAAATGTTTGAAGCTACTGACTGAATGAAAGGAGCTGGCATCTCACTCTCTTTGAATCTTCTTTATCATGCTAGGATTAGCAGGAAAAAGCAAAAAATTTCAGAATTGCACCTTACAATGTGGAGATATTATTGTTTGTGCATTTACAATATTCATTGATTTTTGCCATTGAAAAACATGTTTTTCATATACCAGAAATGTTTGAAGCTACTGACTGAATGAAAGGAGCTGGCATCTCACTCTCTTTGAATCTTCTTTATCATGCTAGGATTAGCAGGAAAAAGCAAAAAATTTCAGAATTGCACCTTGCAATGTGGAGATATTACTGTTTGTGCATTTACAATATTCATTGATTTTTGCCATTGAAAAACATGTTTTTCATATACCAGAAATGTTTGAAGCTACTGACTGAATGAAAGGAGCTGGCATCTCACTCTCTTTGAATCTTCTTTATCATGCTAGGATTAGCAGGAAAAAGCAAAAAATTTCAGAATTGCACCTTGCAATGTGGAGATATTACTGTTTGTGCATTTACAATATTCATTGATTTTTGCCATTGAAAAACATCATGTTATTCATATACCAGAAATGTTTGAAGCTACTGACTGAATGAAAGGAGCTGGCATCTCACTCTCTTTGAATCTTCTTTATCATGCTAGGATTAGCAGGAAAAAGCAAAAAATTTCAGAATTGCACCTTGCAATGTGGAGATATTACTGTTTGTGCATTTACAATATTCATTGATTTTTGCCATTGAAAAACATGTTTTTCATATACCAGAAATGTTTGAATCTACTGACTGAATGAAAGGAGCTGGCATCTCACTCTCTTTGAATCTTCTTTATCATGCTAGGATTAGCAGGAAAAAGCAAAAAATTTCAGAATTGCACCTTGCAATGTGGAGATATTACTGTTTGTGCATTTACAATATTCATTGATTTTTGCCATTGAAAAACATGTTTTTCATATACCAGAAAAGTTTGAAGCTACTGACTGAATGAAAGGAGCTGGCATCTCACTCTCTTTGAATCTTCTTTATCATGCTAGGATTAGCAGGAAAAAGCAAAAAATTTCAGAATTGCACCTTGCAATGTGGAGATATTACTGTTTGTGCATTTACAATATTCATTGATTTTTGCCATTGAAAAACGTCCAGAAATGTTTGAAGCTACTGACTGAATGAAAGGAGCTGGCATCTCACTCTCTTTGAATCTTCTTTATCATGCTAGGATTAGCAGGAAAAAGCAAAAAATTTCAGAATTGCACCTTGCAATGTGGAGATATTACTGTTTGTGCATTTACAATATTCATTGATTTTTGCCATTGAAAAACATGTTATTCATATACCAGAAATGTTTGAAGCTACTGACTGAATGAAAGGAGCTGGCATCTCACTCTCTTTGAATCTTCTTTATCATGCTAGGATTAGCAGGAAAAAGCAAAAAATTTCAGAATTGCACCTTGCAATGTGGAGATATTACTGTTTGTGCATTTACAATATTCATTGATTTTTGCCATTGAAAAACATGTTTTTCATATACCAGAAATGTTTGAAGCTACTGACTGAATGAAAGGAGCTGGCATCTCACTCTCTTTGAATCTTCTTTATCATGCTAGGATTAGCAGGAAAAAGCAAAAAATTTCAGAATTGCACCCTGCAATGTGGAGATATTACTGTTTGTGCATTTACAATATTCATTGATTTTTGCCATTGAAAAACGTCCAGAAATGTTTGAAGCTACTGACTGAATGAAAGGAGCTGGCATCTCACTCTCTTTGAATCTTCTTTATCCTGCTAGGATTAGCAGGAAAAAGCAAAAAATTTCAGAATTGCACCTTGCAATGTGGAGATATTACTGTTTGTGCATTTACAATATTCATTGATTTTTGCCATTGAAAAACATCATGTTATTCATATACCAGAAATGTTTGAAGCTACTGACTGAATGAAAGGAGCTGGCATCTCACTCTCTTTGAATCTTCTTTATCATGCTAGGATTAGCAGGAAAAAGCAAAAAATTTCAGAATTGCACCTTGCAATGTGGAGATATTACTGTTTGTGCATTTACAATATTCATTGATTTTTGCCATTGAAAAACATGTTTTTCATATACCAGAAATGTTTGAAGCTACTGACTGAATGAAAGGAGCTGGCATCTCACTCTCTTTGAATCTTCTTTATCATGCTAGGATTAGCAGGAAAAAGCAAAAAATTTCAGAATTGCACCTTGCAATGTGGAGATATTACTGTTTGTGCATTTACAATATTCATTGATTTTTGCCATTGAAAAACATGTTATTCATATACCAGAAATGTTTGAAGCTACTGACTGAATGAAAGGAGCTGGCATCTCACTCTCTTTGAATCTTCTTTATCATGCTAGGATTAGCAGGAAAAAGCAAAAAATTTCAGAATTGCACCTTGCAATGTGGAGATATTACTGTTTGTGCATTTACAATATTCATTGATTTTTGCCATTGAAAAACGTCCAGAAATGTTTGAAGCTACTGACTGAATGAAAGGAGCTGGCATCTCACTCTCTTTGAATCTTCTTTATCATGCTAGGATTAGCAGGAAAAAGCAAAAAATTTCAGAATTGCACCTTGCAATGTGGAGATATTACTGTTTGTGCATTTACAATATTCATTGATTTTTGCCATTGAAAAACGTCCAGAAATGTTTGAAGCTACTGACTGAATGAAAGGAGCTGGCATCTCACTCTCTTTGAATCTTCTTTATCATGCTAGGATTAGCAGGAAAAAGCAAAAAATTTCAGAATTGCACCTTGCAATGTGGAGATATTACTGTTTGTGCATTTACAATATTCATTGATTTTTGCCATTGAAAAACATCATGTTATTCATATACCAGAAATGTTTGAAGCTACTGACTGAATGAAAGGAGCTGGCATCTCACTCTCTTTGAATCTTCTTTATCATGCTAGGATTAGCAGGAAAAAGCAAAAAATTTCAGAATTGCACCTTGCAATGTGGAGATATTACTGTTTGTGCATTTACAATATTCATTGATTTTTGCCATTGAAAAACGTCCAGAAATGTTTGAAGCTACTGACTGAATGAAAGGAGCTGGCATCTCACTCTCTTTGAATCTTCTTTATCATGCTAGGATTAGCAGGAAAAAGCAAAAAATTTCAGAATTGCACCTTGCAATGTGGAGATATTACTGTTTGTGCATTTACAATATTCATTGATTTTTGCCATTGAAAAACGTCCAGAAATGTTTGAAGCTACTGACTGAATGAAAGGAGCTGGCATCTCACTCTCTTTGAATCTTCTTTATCATGCTAGGATTAGCAGGAAAAAGCAAAAAATTTCAGAATTGCACCTTGCAATGTGGAGATATTACTGTTTGTGCATTTACAATATTCATTGATTTTTGCCATTGAAAAACATCCAGAAATGTTTGAAGCTACTGACTGAATGAAAGGAGCTGGCATCTCACTCTCTTTGAATCTTCTTTATCATGCTAGGATTAGCAGGAAAAAGCAAAAAATTTCAGAATTGCACCTTGCAATGTGGAGATATTACTGTTTGTGCATTTACAATATTCATTGATTTTTGCCATTGAAAAACATGTTTTTCATATACCAGAAATGTTTGAAGCTACTGACTGAATGAAAGGAGCTGGCATCTCACTCTCTTTGAATCTTCTTTATCATGCTAGGATTAGCAGGAAAAAGCAAAAAATTTCAGAATTGCACCTTACAATGTGGAGATATTATTGTTTGTGCATTTACAATATTCATTGATTTTTGCCATTGAAAAACATGTTTTTCATATACCAGAAATGTTTGAAGCTACTGACTGAATGAAAGGAGCTGGCATCTCACTCTCTTTGAATCTTCTTTATCATGCTAGGATTAGCAGGAAAAAGCAAAAAATTTCAGAATTGCACCTTGCAATGTGGAGATATTACTGTTTGTGCATTTACAATATTCATTGATTTTTGCCATTGAAAAACATGTTTTTCATATACCAGAAATGTTTGAAGCTACTGACTGAATGAAAGGAGCTGGCATCTCACTCTCTTTGAATCTTCTTTATCATGCTAGGATTAGCAGGAAAAAGCAAAAAATTTCAGAATTGCACCTTGCAATGTGGAGATATTACTGTTTGTGCATTTACAATATTCATTGATTTTTGCCATTGAAAAACATCATGTTATTCATATACCAGAAATGTTTGAAGCTACTGACTGAATGAAAGGAGCTGGCATCTCACTCTCTTTGAATCTTCTTTATCATGCTAGGATTAGCAGGAAAAAGCAAAAAATTTCAGAATTGCACCTTGCAATGTGGAGATATTACTGTTTGTGCATTTACAATATTCATTGATTTTTGCCATTGAAAAACATGTTTTTCATATACCAGAAATGTTTGAATCTACTGACTGAATGAAAGGAGCTGGCATCTCACTCTCTTTGAATCTTCTTTATCATGCTAGGATTAGCAGGAAAAAGTAAAAAATTTCAGAATTGCACCTTGCAATGTGGAGATATTACTGTTTGTGCATTTACAATATTCATTGATTTTTGCCATTGAAAAACATGTTTTTCATATACCAGAAAAGTTTGAAGCTACTGACTGAATGAAAGGAGCTGGCATCTCACTCTCTTTGAATCTTCTTTATCATGCTAGGATTAGCAGGAAAAAGCAAAAAATTTCAGAATTGCACCTTGCAATGTGGAGATATTACTGTTTGTGCATTTACAATATTCATTGATTTTTGCCATTGAAAAACGTCCAGAAATGTTTGAAACTACTGACTGAATGAAAGGAGCTGGCATCTCACTCTCTTTGAATCTTCTTTGTCATGCTAGGATTAGCAGGAAAAAGCAAAAAATTTCAGAATTGCACCTTGCAATGTGGAGATATTACTGTTTGTGCATTTACAATATTCATTGATTTTTGCCATTGAAAAACATGTTATTCATATACCAGAAATGTTTGAAGCTACTGACTGAATGAAAGGAGCTGGCATCTCACTCTCTTTGAATCTTCTTTATCATGCTAGGATTAGCAGGAAAAAGCAAAAAATTTCAGAATTGCACCTTGCAATGTGGAGATATTACTGTTTGTGCATTTACAATATTCATTTATTTTTGCCATTGAAAAACATGTTTTTCATATACCAGAAATGTTTGAAGCTACTGACTGAATGAAAGGAGCTGGCATCTCACTCTCTTTGAATCTTCTTTATCATGCTAGGATTAGCAGGAAAAAGCAAAAAATTTCAGAATTGCACCCTGCAATGTGGAGATATTACTGTTTGTGCATTTACAATATTCATTGATTTTTGCCATTGAAAAACGTCCAGAAATGTTTGAAGCTACTGACTGAATGAAAGGAGCTGGCATCTCACTCTCTTTGAATCTTCTTTATCATGCTAGGATTAGCAGGAAAAAGCAAAAAATTTCAGAATTGCACCCTGCAATGTGGAGATATTACTGTTTGTGCATTTACAATATTCATTGATTTTTGCCATTGAAAAACGTCCAGAAATGTTTGAAGCTACTGACTGAATGAAAGGAGCTGGCATCTCACTCTCTTTGAATCTTCTTTATCATGCTAGGATTAGCAGGAAAAAGCAAAAAATTTCAGAATTGCACCTTGCAATGTGGAGATATTACTGTTTGTGCATTTACAATATTCATTGATTTTTGCCATTGAAAAACATGTTTTTCATATACCAGAAATGTTTGAAGCTACTGACTGAATGAAAGGAGCTGGCATCTCACTCTCTTTGAATCTTCTTTATCATGCTAGGATTAGCAGGAAAAAGCAAAAAATTTCAGAATTGCACCTTGCAATGTGGAGATATTACTGTTTGTGCATTTACAATATTCATTGATTTTTGCCATTGAAAAACATGTTATTCATATACCAGAAATGTTTGAAGCTACTGACTGAATGAAAGGAGCTGGCATCTCACTCTCTTTGAATCTTCTTTATCATGCTAGGATTAGCAGGAAAAAGCAAAAAATTTCAGAATTGCACCTTGCAATGTGGAGATATTACTGTTTGTGCATTTACAATATTCATTGATTTTTGCCATTGAAAAACATGTTTTTCATATACCAGAAATGTTTGAAGCTACTGACTGAATGAAAGGAGCTGGCATCTCACTCTCTTTGAATCTTCTTTATCATGCTAGGATTAGCAGGAAAAAGCAAAAAATTTCAGAATTGCACCCTGCAATGTGGAGATATTACTGTTTGTGCATTTACAATATTCATTGATTTTTGCCATTGAAAAACATCCAGAAATGTTTGAAGCTACTGACTGAATGAAAGGAGCTGGCATCTCACTCTCTTTGAATCTTCTTTATCATGCCAGGATTAGCAGGAAAAAGCAAAAAATTTCAGAATTGCACCTTGCAATGTGGAGATATTACTGTTTGTGCATTTACAATATTCATTGATTTTTGCCATTGAAAAACATCATGTTATTCATATACCAGAAATGTTTGAAGCTACTGACTGAATGAAAGGAGCTGGCATCTCACTCTCTTTGAATCTTCTTTATCATGCTAGGATTAGCAGGAAAAAGCAAAAAATTTCAGAATTGCACCTTGCAATGTGGAGATATTACTGTTTGTGCATTTACAATATTCATTGATTTTTGCCATTGAAAAACATGTTTTTCATATACCAGAAATGTTTGAAGCTACTGACTGAATGAAAGGAGCTGGCATCTCACTCTCTTTGAATCTTCTTTATCATGCTAGGATTAGCAGGAAAAAGCAAAAAATTTCAGAATTGCACCTTGCAATGTGGAGATATTACTGTTTGTGCATTTACAATATTCATTGATTTTTGCCATTGAAAAACATGTTTTTCATATACCAGAAATGTTTGAAGCTACTGACTGAATGAAAGGAGCTGGCATCTCACTCTCTTTGAATCTTCTTTATCATGCTAGGATTAACAGGAAAAAGCAAAAAATTTCAGAATTGCACCTTGCAATGTGGAGATATTACTGTTTGTGCATTTACAATATTCATTGATTTTTGCCATTGAAAAACGTCCAGAAATGTTTGAAGCTACTGACTGAATGAAAGGAGCTGGCATCTCACTCTCTTTGAATCTTCTTTATCATGCTAGGATTAGCAGGAAAAAGCAAAAAATTTCAGAATTGCACCTTGCAATGTGGAGATAATATTGTTTGTGCATTTACAATATTCATTGATTTTTGCCATTGAAAAACATCATGTTATTCATATACCAGAAATGTTTGAAGCTACTGACTGAATGAAAGGAGCTGGCATCTCACTCTCTTTGAATCTTCTTTATCATGCTAGGATTAGCAGGAAAAAGCAAAAAATTTCAGAATTGCACCTTGCAATGTGGAGATATTACTGTTTGTGCATTTACAATATTCATTGATTTTTTTCCATTGAAAAACGTCCAGAAATGTTTGAAGCTACTGACTGAATGAAAGGAGCTGGCATCTCACTCTCTTTGAATCTTCTTTATCATGCTAGGATTAGCAGGAAAAAGCAAAAAATTTCAGAATTGCACCTTGCAATGTGGAGATATTACTGTTTGTGCATTTACAATATTCATTGATTTTTGCCATTGAAAAACGTCCAGAAATGTTTGAAGCTACTGACTGAATGAAAGGAGCTGGCATCTCACTCTCTTTGAATCTTCTTTATCATGCTAGGATTAGCAGGAAAAAGCAAAAAATTTCAGAATTGCACCTTGCAATGTGGAGATATTACTGTTTGTGCATTTACAATATTCATTGATTTTTGCCATTGAAAAACATGTTATTCATATACCAGAAATGTTTGAAGCTACTGACTGAATGAAAGGAGCTGGCATCTCACTCTCTTTGAATCTTCTTTATCATGCTAGGATTAGCAGGAAAAAGCAAAAAATTTCAGAATTGCACCTTGCAATGTGGAGATATTACTGTTTGTGCATTTACAATATTCATTGATTTTTGCCATTGAAAAACATCATGTTATTCATATACCAGAAATGTTTGAAGCTACTGACTGAATGAAAGGAGCTGGCATCTCACTCTCTTTGAATCTTCTTTATCATGCTAGGATTAGCAGGAAAAAGCAAAAAATTTCAGAATTGCACCTTGCAATGTGGAGATATTACTGTATGTGCATTTACAATATTCATTGATTTTTGCCATTGAAAAACATCATGTTATTCATATACCAGAAATGTTTGAAGCTACTGACTGAATGAAAGGAGCTGGCATCTCACTCTCTTTGAATCTTCTTTATCATGCTAGGATTAGCAGGAAAAAGCAAAAAATTTCAGAATTGCACCTTGCAATGTGGAGATATTACTGTTTGTGCATTTACAATATTCATTGATTTTTGCCATTGAAAAACATCATGTTATTCATATACCAGAAATGTTTGAAGCTACTGACTGAATGAAAGGAGCTGGCATCTCACTCTCTTTGAATCTTCTTTATCATGCTAGGATTAGCAGGAAAAAGCAAAAAATTTCAGAATTGCACCTTGCAATGTGGAGATATTACTGTTTGTGCATTTACAATATTCATTGATTTTTGCCATTGAAAAACATCATGTTATTCATATACCAGAAATGTTTGAAGCTACTGACTGAATGAAAGGAGCTGGCATCTCACTCTCTTTGAATCTTCTTTATCATGCTAGGATTAGCAGGAAAAAGCAAAAAATTTCAGAATTGCACCTTGCAATGTGGAGATATTATTGTTTGTGCATTTACAATATTCATTGATTTTTGCCATTGAAAAACATGTTTTTCATATACCAGAAATGTTTGAAGCTACTGACTGAATGAAAGGAGCTGGCATCTCACTCTCTTTGAATCTTCTTTATCATGCTAGGATTAGCAGGAAAAAGCAAAAAATTTCAGAATTGCACCTTGCAATGTGGAGATATTACTGTTTGTGCATTTACAATATTCATTGATTTTTGCCATTGAAAAACATCATGTTATTCATATACCAGAAATGTTTGAAGCTACTGACTGAATGAAAGGAGCTGGCATCTCACTCTCTTTGAATCTTCTTTATCATGCTAGGATTAGCAGGAAAAAGCAAAAAATTTCAGAATTGCACCTTGCAATGTGGAGATATTACTGTTTGTGCATTTACAATATTCATTGATTTTTGCCATTGAAAAACATGTTTTTCATATACCAGAAATGTTTGAAGCTACTGACTGAATGAAAGGAGCTGGCATCTCACTCTCTTTGAATCTTCTTTATCATGCTAGGATTAGCAGGAAAAAGCAAAAAATTTCAGAATTGCACCTTGCAATGTGGAGATATTACTGTTTGTGCATTTACAATATTCATTGATTTTTGCCATTGAAAAACATGTTATTCATATACCAGAAATGTTTGAAGCTACTGACTGAATGAAAGGAGCTGGCATCTCACTCTCTTTGAATCTTCTTTATCATGCTAGGATTAGCAGGAAAAAGCAAAACATTTCAGAATTGCACCTTGCAATGTGGAGATATTACTGTTTGTGCATTTACAATATTCATTGATTTTTGCCATTGAAAAACATGTTTTTCATATACCAGAAATGTTTGAAGCTACTGACTGAATGAAAGGAGCTGGCATCTCACTCTCTTTGAATCTTCTTTATCATGCTAGGATTAGCAGGAAAAAGCAAAAAAATTCAGAATTGCACCCTGCAATGTGGAGATATTACTGTTTGTGCATTTACAATATTCATTGATTTTTGCCATTGAAAAACGTCCAGAAATGTTTGAAGCTACTGACTGAATGAAAGGAGCTGGCATCTCACTCTCTTTGAATCTTCTTTATCATGCTAGGATTAGCAGGAAAAAGCAAAAAATTTCAGAATTGCACCTTGCAATGTGGAGATATTACTGTTTGTGCATTTACAATATTCATTGATTTTTGCCATTGAAAAACATCATGTTATTCATATACCAGAAATGTTTGAAGCTACTGACTGAATGAAAGGAGCTGGCATCTCACTCTCTTTGAATCTTCTTTATCATGCTAGGATTAGCAGGAAAAAGCAAAAAATTTCAGAATTGCACCTTGCAATGTGGAGATATTACTGTTTGTGCATTTACAATATTCATTGATTTTTGCCATTGAAAAACGTCCAGAAATGTTTGAAGCTACTGACTGAATGAAAGGAGCTGGCATCTCACTCTCTTTGAATCTTCTTTATCATGCTAGGATTAGCAGGAAAAAGCAAAAAATTTCAGAATTGCACCTTGCAATGTGGAGATATTACTGTTTGTGCATTTACAATATTCATTGATTTTTGCCATTGAAAAACGTCCAGAAATGTTTGAAGCTACTGACTGAATGAAAGGAGCTGGCATCTCACTCTCTTTGAATCTTCTTTATCATGCTAGGATTAGCAGGAAAAAGCAAAAAATTTCAGAATTGCACCTTGCAATGTGGAGATATTACTGTTTGTGCATTTACAATATTCATTGATTTTTGCCATTGAAAAATATGTTATTCATATACCAGAAATGTTTGAAGCTACTGACTGAATGAAAGGAGCTGGCATCTCACTCTCTTTGAATCTTCTTTATCATGCTAGGATTAGCAGGAAAAAGCAAAAAATTTCAGAATTGCACCTTGCAATGTGGAGATATTACTGTTTGTGCATTTACAATATTCATTGATTTTTGCCATTGAAAAACATCATGTTATTCATATACCAGAAATGTTTGAAGCTACTGACTGAATGAAAGGAGCTGGCATCTCACTCTCTTTGAATCTTCTTTATCATGCTAGGATTAGCAGGAAAAAGCAAAAAATTTCAGAATTGCACCTTGCAATGTGGAGATATTACTGTTTGTGCATTTACAATATTCATTGATTTTTGCCATTGAAAAACATCATGTTATTCATATACCAGAAATGTTTGAAGCTACTGACTGAATGAAAGGAGCTGGCATCTCACTCTCTTTGAATCTTCTTTATCATGCTAGGATTAGCAGGAAAAAGCAAAAAATTTCAGAATTGCACCTTGCAATGTGGAGATATTACTGTTTGTGCATTTACAATATTCATTGATTTTTGCCATTGAAAAACATCATGTTATTCATATACCAGAAATGTTTGAAGCTACTGACTGAATGAAAGGAGCTGGCATCTCACTCTCTTTGAATCTTCTTTATCATGCTAGGATTAGCAGGAAAAAGCAAAAAATTTCAGAATTGCACCTTGCAATGTGGAGATAATACTGTTTGTGCATTTACAATATTCATTGATTTTTGCCATTGAAAAACATCATGTTATTCATATACCAGAAATGTTTGAAGCTACTGACTGAATGAAAGGAGCTGGCATCTCACTCTCTTTGAATCTTCTTTATCATGCTAGGATTAGCAGGAAAAAGCAAAAAATTTCAGAATTGCACCTTGCAATGTGGAGATATTACTGTTTGTGCATTTACAATATTCATTGATTTTTGCCATTGAAAAACATGTTTTTCATATACCAGAAATGTTTGAAGCTACTGACTGAATGAAAGGAGCTGGCATCTCACTCTCTTTGAATCTTCTTTATCATGCTAGGATTAGCAGGAAAAAGCAAAAAATTTCAGAATTGCACCCTGCAATGTGGAGATATTACTGTTTGTGCATTTACAATATTCATTGATTTTTGCCATTGAAAAACGTCCAGAAATGTTTGAAGCTACTGACTGAATGAAAGGAGCTGGCATCTCACTCTCTTTGAATCTTCTTTATCATGCTAGGATTAGCAGGAAAAAGCAAAAAATTTCAGAATTGCACCTTGCAATGTGGAGATATTACTGTTTGTGCATTTACAATATTCATTGATTTTTGCCATTGAAAAACATCATGTTATTCATATACCAGAAATGTTTGAAGCTACTGACTGAATGAAAGGAGCTGGCATCTCACTCTCTTTGAATCTTCTTTATCATGCTAGGATTAGCAGGAAAAAGCAAAAAATTTCAGAATTGCACCTTGCAATGTGGAGATATTACTGTTTGTGCATTTACAATATTCATTGATTTTTGCCATTGAAAAACATGTTTTTCATATACCAGAAATGTTTGAAGCTACTGACTGAATGAAAGGAGCTGGCATCTCACTCTCTTTGAATCTTCTTTATCATGCTAGGATTAGCAGGAAAAAGCAAAAAATTTCAGAATTGCACCTTGCAATGTGGAGATATTACTGTTTGTGCATTTACAATATTCATTGATTTTTGCCATTGAAAAACATGTTTTTCATATACCAGAAATGTTTGAAGCTACTGACTGAATGAAAGGAGCTGGCATCTCACTCTCTTTGAATCTTCTTTATCATGCTAGGATTAACAGGAAAAAGCAAAAAATTTCAGAATTGCACCTTGCAATGTGGAGATATTACTGTTTGTGCATTTACAATATTCATTGATTTTTGCCATTGAAAAACGTCCAGAAATGTTTGAAGCTACTGACTGAATGAAAGGAGCTGGCATCTCACTCTCTTTGAATCTTCTTTATCATGCTAGGATTAGCAGGAAAAAGCAAAAAATTTCAGAATTGCACCTTGCAATGTGGAGATATTACTGTTTGTGCATTTACAATATTCATTGATTTTTGCCATTGAAAAACATCATGTTATTCATATACCAGAAATGTTTGAAGCTACTGACTGAATGAAAGGAGCTGGCATCTCACTCTCTTTGAATCTTCTTTATCATGCTAGGATTAGCAGGAAAAAGCAAAAAATTTCAGAATTGCACCTTGCAATGTGGAGATATTACTGTTTGTGCATTTACAATATTCATTGATTTTTGCCATTGAAAAACATGTTTTTCATATACCAGAAATGTTTGAAGCTACTGACTGAATGAAAGGAGCTGGCATCTCACTCTCTTTGAATCTTCTTTATCATGCTAGGATTAACAGGAAAAAGCAAAAAATTTCAGAATTGCACCTTGCAATGTGGAGATATTACTGTTTGTGCATTTACAATATTCATTGATTTTTGCCATTGAAAAACGTCCCGAAATGTTTGAAGCTACTGACTGAATGAAAGGAGCTGGCATCTCACTCTCTTTGAATCTTCTTTATCATGCTAGGATTAGCAGGAAAAAGCAAAAAATTTCAGAATTGCACCTTGCAATGTGGAGATATTACTGTTTGTGCATTTACAATATTCATTGATTTTTGCCATTGAAAAACGTTCCAGAAATATTTGAAGCTACTGACTGAATGAAAGGAGCTGGCATCTCACTCTCTTTGAATCTTCTTTATCATGCTAGGATTAGCAGGAAAAGCAAAAAATTTCAGAATTGCACCTTGCAATGTGGAGATATTACTGTTTGTGCATTTACAATATTCATTGATTTTTGCCATTGAAAAACATCATGTTATTCATATACCAGAAATGTTTGAAGCTACTGACTGAATGAAAGGAGCTGGCATCTCACTCTCTTTGAATCTTCTTTATCATGCTAGGATTAGCAGGAAAAAGCAAAAAATTTCAGAATTGCACCTTGCAATGTGGAGATATTACTGTTTGTGCATTTACAATATTCATTGATTTTTGCCATTGAAAAACATCATGTTATTCATATACCAGAAATGTTTGAAGCTACTGACTGAATGAAAGGAGCTGGCATCTCACTCTCTTTGAATCTTCTTTATCATGCTAGGATTAGCAGGAAAAAGCAAAAAATTTCAGAATTGCACCTTGCAATGTGGAGATATTACTGTTTGTGCATTTACAATATTCATTGATTTTTGCCATTGAAAAACAACATGTTATTCATATACCAGAAATGTTTGAAGCTACTGACTGAATGAAAGGAGCTGGCATCTCACTCTCTTTGAATCTTCTTTATCATGCTAGGATTAGCAGGAAAAAGCAAAAAATTTCAGAATTGCACCTTGCAATGTGGAGATATTACTGTTTGTGCATTTACAATATTCATTGATTTTTGCCATTGAAAAACATCATGTTATTCATATACCAGAAATGTTTGAAGCTACTGACTGAATGAAAGGAGCTGGCATCTCACTCTCTTTGAATCTTCTTTATCATGCTAGGATTAGCAGGAAAAAGCAAAAAATTTCAGAATTGCACCTTGCAATGTGGAGATATTACTGTTTGTGCATTTACAATATTCATTGATTTTTGCCATTGAAAAACATGTTTTTCATATACCAGAAATGTTTGAAGCTACTGACTGAATTAAAGGAGCTGGCATCTCACTCTCTTTGAATCTTCTTTATCATGCTAGGATTAACAGGAAAAAGCAAAAAATTTCATAATTGCACCTTGCAATGTGGAGATATTACTGTTTGTGCATTTACAATATTCATTGATTTTTGCCATTGAAAAACGTCCAGAAATGTTTGAAGCTACTGACTGAATGAAAGGAGCTGGCATCTCACTCTCTTTGAATCTTCTTTATCATGCTAGGATTAGCAGGAAAAAGCAAAAAATTTCAGAATTGCACCTTGCAATGTGGAGATATTATTGTTTGTGCATTTACAATATTCATTGATTTTTGCCATTGAAAAACATCATGTTATTCATATACCAGAAATGTTTGAAGCTACTGACTGAATGAAAGGAGCTGGCATCTCACTCTCTTTGAATCTTCTTTATCATGCTAGGATTAGCAGGAAAAAGCAAAAAATTTCAGAATTGCACCTTGCAATGTGGAGATATTACTGTTTGTGCATTTACAATATTCATTGATTTTTGCCATTGAAAAACGTCCAGAAATGTTTGAAGCTACTGACTGAATGAAAGGAGCTGGCATCTCACTCTCTTTGAATCTTCTTTATCATGCTAGGATTAGCAGGAAAAAGCAAAAAATTTCAGAATTGCACCTTGCAATGTGGAGATATTACTGTTTGTGCATTTACAATATTCATTGATTTTTGCCATTGAAAAACGTCCAGAAATGTTTGAAGCTACTGACTGAATGAAAGGAGCTGGCATCTCACTCTCTTTGAATCTTCTTTATCATGCTAGGATTAGCAGGAAAAAGCAAAAAATTTCAGAATTGCACCTTGCAATGTGGAGATATTACTGTTTGTGCATTTACAATATTCATTGATTTTTGCCATTGAAAAACATCATGTTATTCATATACCAGAAATGTTTGAAGCTACTGACTGAATGAAAGGAGCTGGCATCTCACTCTCTTTGAATCTTCTTTATCATGCTAGGATTAGCAGGAAAAAGCAAAAAATTTCAGAATTGCACCTTGCAATGTGGAGATATTACTGTTTGTGCATTTACAATATTCATTGATTTTTGCCATTGAAAAACATGTTTTTCATATACCAGAAATGTTTGAAGCTACTGACTGAATGAAAGGAGCTGGCATCTCACTCTCTTTGAATCTTCTTTATCATGCTAGGATTAGCAGGAAAAAGCAAAAAATTTCAGAATTGCACCTTGCAATGTGGAGATATTACTGTTTGTGCATTTACAATATTCATTGATTTTTGCCATTGAAAAACATGTTTTTCATATACCAGAAATGTTTGAAGCTACTGACTGAATGAAAGGAGCTGGCATCTCACTCTCTTTGAATCTTCTTTATCATGCTAGGATTAACAGGAAAAAGCAAAAAATTTCAGAATTGCACCTTGCAATGTGGAGATATTACTGTTTGTGCATTTACAATATTCATTGATTTTTGCCATTGAAAAACGTCCAGAAATGTTTGAAGCTACTGACTGAATGAAAGGAGCTGGCATCTCACTCTCTTTGAATCTTCTTTATCATGCTAGGATTAGCAGGAAAAATCAAAAAATTTCAGAATTGCACCTTGCAATGTGGAGATATTACTGTTTGTGCATTTACAATATTCATTGATTTTTGCCATTGAAAAACATCATGTTATTCATATACCAGAAATGTTTGAAGCTACTGACTGAATGAAAGGAGCTGGCATCTCACTCTCTTTGAATCTTCTTTATCATGCTAGGATTAGCAGGAAAAAGCAAAAAATTTCAGAATTGCACCTTGCAATGTGGAGATATTACTGTTTGTGCATTTACAATATTCATTGATTTTTGCCATTGAAAAACATGTTTTTCATATACCAGAAATGTTTGAAGCTACTGACTGAATGAAAGGAGCTGGCATCTCACTCTCTTTGAATCTTCTTTATCATGCTAGGATTAACAGGAAAAAGCAAAAAATTTCAGAATTGCACCTTGCAATGTGGAGATATTACTGTTTGTGCATTTACAATATTCATTGATTTTTGCCATTGAAAAACGTTTTCATAGCCAGAAATGTTTGAAGCTACTGACTGAATGAAAGGAGCTGGCATCTCACTCTCTTTGAATCTTCTTTATCATGCTAGGATTAGCAGGAAAAAGCAAAAAATTTCAGAATTGCACCTTGCAATGTGGAGATATTACTGTTTGTGCATTTACAATATTCATTGATTTTTGCCATTGAAAAACGTCCAGAAATATTTGAAGCTACTGACTGAATGAAAGGAGCTGGCATCTCACTCTCTTTGAATCTTCTTTATCATGCTAGGATTAGCAGGAAAAGCAAAAAAATTCAGAATTGCACCTTGCAATGTGGAGATATTACTGTTTGTGCATTTACAATATTCATTGATTTTTGCCATTGAAAAACATCATGTTATTCATATACCAGAAATGTTTGAAGCTACTGACTGAATGAAAGGAGCTGGCATCTCACTCTCTTTGAATCTTCTTTATCATGCTAGGATTAGCAGGAAAAAGCAAAAAATTTCAGAATTGCACCTTGCAATGTGGAGATATTACTGTTTGTGCATTTACAATATTCATTGATTTTTGCCATTGAAAAACATCATGTTATTCATATACCAGAAATGTTTGAAGCTACTGACTGAATGAAAGGAGCTGGCATCTCACTCTCTTTGAATCTTCTTTATCATGCTAGGATTAGCAGGAAAAAGCAAAAAATTTCAGAATTGCACCTTGCAATGTGGAGATATTACTGTTTGTGCATTTACAATATTCATTGATTTTTGCCATTGAAAAACAACATGTTATTCATATACCAGAAATGTTTGAAGCTACTGACTGAATGAAAGGAGCTGGCATCTCACTCTCTTTGAATCTTCTTTATCATGCTAGGATTAGCAGGAAAAAGCAAAAAATTTCAGAATTGCACCTTGCAATGTGGAGATATTACTGTTTGTGCATTTACAATATTCATTGATTTTTGCCATTGAAAAACATCATGTTATTCATATACCAGAAATGTTTGAAGCTACTGACTGAATGAAAGGAGCTGGCATCTCACTCTCTTTGAATCTTCTTTATCATGCTAGGATTAGCAGGAAAAAGCAAAAAATTTCAGAATTGCACCTTGCAATGTGGAGATATTACTGTTTGTGCATTTACAATATTCATTGATTTTTGCCATTGAAAAACATGTCCAGAAATGTTTGAAGCTACTGACTGAATGAAAGGAGCTGGCATCTCACTCTCTTTGAATCTTCTTTATCATGCTAGGATTAGCAGGAAAAAGCAAAAATTTCAGAATTGCACCTTGCAATGTGGAGATATTACTGTTTGTGCATTTACAATATTCATTGATTTTTGCCATTGAAAAACCGTCCAGAAATGTTTGAAGCTACTGACTGAATGAAAGGAGCTGGCATCTCACTCTCTTTGAATCTTCTTTATCATGCTAGGATTAGCAGGAAAAAGCAAAAAATTTCAGAATTGCACCTTGCAATGTGGAGATATTACTGTTTGTGCATTTACAATATTCATTGATTTTTGCCATTGAAAAACATCTGTTATTCATATACCAGAAATGTTTGAAGCTACTGACTGAATGAAAGGAGCTGGCATCTCACTCTCTTTGAATCTTCTTTATCATGCTAGGATTAGCAGGAAAAAGCAAAAAATTTCAGAATTGCACCTTGCAATGTGGAGATATTACTGTTTGTGCATTTACAATATTCATTGATTTTTGCCATTGAAAAACATCATGTTATTCATATACCAGAAATGTTTGAAGCTACTGACTGAATGAAAGGAGCTGGCATCTCACTCTCTTTGAATCTTCTTTATCATGCTAGGATTAGCAGGAAAAAGCAAAAAATTTCAGAATTGCACCTTGCAATGTGGAGATATTACTGTTTGTGCATTTACAATATTCATTGATTTTTGCCATTGAAAAACTCTACCAGAAATGTTTGAAGCTACTGACTGAATGAAAGGAGCTGGCATCTCACTCTCTTTGAATCTTCTTTATCATGCTAGGATTAGCAGGAAAAAGCAAAAAATTTCAGAATTGCACCTTGCAATGTGGAGATATTACTGTTTGTGCATTTACAATATTCATTGATTTTTGCCATTGAAAAACACATGTTATTCATATACCAGAAATGTTTGAAGCTACTGACTGAATGAAAGGAGCTGGCATCTCACTCTCTTTGAATCTTCTCTATCATGCTAGGATTAGCAGGAAAAAGCAAAAAATTTCAGAATTGCACCTTGCAATGTGGAGATATTACTGTTTGTGCATTTACAATATTCATTGATTTTTGCCATTGAAAAACATCATGTTATTCATATACCAGAAATGTTTGAAGCTACTGACTGAATGAAAGGAGCTGGCATCTCACTCTCTTTGAATCTTCTTTATCATGCTAGGATTAGCAGGAAAAAGCAAAAAATTTCAGAATTGCACCTTGCAATGTGGAGATATTACTGTTTGTGCATTTACAATATTCATTGATTTTTGCCATTGAAAAACATCATGTTATTCATATACCAGAAATGTTTGAAGCTACTGACTGAATGAAAGGAGCTGGCATCTCACTCTCTTTGAATCTTCTTTATCATGCTAGGATTAGCAGGAAAAAGCAAAAAATTTCAGAATTGCACCTTGCAATGTGGAGATATTACTGTTTGTGCATTTACAATATTCATTGATTTTTGCCATTGAAAAACATCATGTTATTCATATACCAGAAATGTTTGAAGCTACTGACTGAATGAAAGGAGCTGGCATCTCACTCTCTTTGAATCTTCTTTATCATGCTAGGATTAGCAGGAAAAAGCAAAAAATTTCAGAATTGCACCTTGCAATGTGGAGATATTACTGTTTGTGCATTTACAATATTCATTGATTTTTGCCATTGAAAAACATCATGTTATTCATATACCAGAAATGTTTGAAGCTACTGACTGAATGAAAGGAGCTGGCATCTCACTCTCTTTGAATCTTCTTTATCATGCTAGGATTAGCAGGAAAAAGCAAAAAATTTCAGAATTGCACCTTGCAATGTGGAGATATTACTGTTTGTGCATTTACAATATTCATTGATTTTTGCCATTGAAAAACATGTTTTTCGTATACCAGAAATGTTTGAAGCTACTGACTGAATGAAAGGAGCTGGCATCTCACTCTCTTTGAATCTTCTTTATCATGCTAGGATTAGCAGGAAAAAGCAAAAAATTTCAGAATTGCACCTTGCAATGTGGAGATATTACTGTTTGTGCATTTACAATATTCATTGATTTTTGCCATTGAAAAACATGAATTCATATACCAGAAATGTTTGAAGCTACTGACTGAATGAAAGGAGCTGGCATCTCACTCTCTTTGAATCTTCTTTATCATGCTAGGATTAGCAGGAAAAAGCAAAAAATTTCAGAATTGCACCTTGCAATGTGGAGATATTACTGTTTGTGCATTTACAATATTCATTGATTTTTGCCATTGAAAAACATCATGTTATTCATATACCAGAAATGTTTGAAGCTACTGACTGAATGAAAGGAGCTGGCATCTCACTCTCTTTGAATCTTCTTTATCATGCTAGGATTAGCAGGAAAAAGCAAAAAATTTCAGAATTGCACCTTGCAATGTGGAGATATTACTGTTTGTGCATTTACAATATTCATTGATTTTTGCCATTGAAAAACATGTTTTTCATATACCAGAAATGTTTGAAGCTACTGACTGAATGAAAGGAGCTGGCATCTCACTCTCTTTGAATCTTCTTTATCATGCTAGGATTAGCAGGAAAAAGCAAAAAATTTCAGAATTGCACCTTGCAATGTGGAGATATTACTGTTTGTGCATTTACAATATTCATTGATTTTTGCCATTGAAAAACATGTTTTTCATATACCAGAAATGTTTGAAGCTACTGACTGAATGAAAGGAGCTGGCATCTCACTCTCTTTGAATCTTCTTTATCATGCTAGGATTAACAGGAAAAAGCAAAAATTTCAGAATTGCACCTTGCAATGTGGAGATATTACTGTTTGTGCATTTACAATATTCATTGATTTTTGCCATTGAAAAACGTCCAGAAATGTTTGAAGCTACTGACTGAATGAAAGGGCTGGCATCTCACTCTCTTTGAATCTTCTTTATCATG